>NC_053024.1:298158443-298309741 GCF_003073215.2 Triticum urartu | reverse complement strand
TGCTAGTCACCACAAATATCACAAAAATACATGGCAAGCATCCCTGTAAAGAAGGCATGGCATATAAAAAAATACATGTAGAGCTCAAGATCATATCATGCACACATTAATCATGGCAAAAATGACAAAATACCATTTGCTGAAACAGATCTGCCAAATTACTCACACAGCCCTCTTCCAACAGCATTTCGGGCATCTAGATGAGCTCAAATGAAAATGATGCAATGAGATGAAATGATGTACTCTTTGAGACGAGCATTTTGATATGCTACACACGCGAAACGGAGCTAGGATGAGAGAGTTATGACATGCGGAACAATGCAAAAAGATTAGGGGAAAACGGGGACTTAGAAGAAATAGACCTCACCCAGATCTAGGGTTTGGGCAGCGCACGAACTGAGGCGGCGGCGGATCTCGCCGGATCCGCGCCAGAGAAGGCAGGGGCGGCGACGAGAGCTCTGGGCGGAGGAGGAGCTCGCCGGATCCGGGGCTGGGGCAGAGGGACCCGGCTGGAGGAGGGGTGGGCGCGACGCCGGTGAGGACAGGGCGGTGCGGGCGTGCTGACGACGGCAGGCGAGGCGGCGGCTGGATGGAGCGACGCGGGAGCATCAGCGAGGCTGACCGGCGGTGCCGCGGCGTGGTCCCGCGGCGAGGCGGCGGCCGAAACGCACACCGGGGCGGCGGGAGGCGCGGGAGCGCGCCCGGTCGGCGGCGGCGACGCGCGGGCCGCTCGGCCCTGCTGCGGGCCAGGCGGGCCGGACGGCGGCGGCGGGTGGAGCGGCCACGTGGCAGGCGCTGACTGGCGGCGGACGGTGGGGCGATTACGTCCGTTCCGGGACGGACATGTCCGGCGCACGGAGGGGAATTTTTAGGGTTTCGGGACCCGAGATTTGGACGGGGTGCACATATTTATAGGTAGAGGGAGCTAGGAGAGTCCAAATGAGGTGCGGTTTTCGGCCACGCGATGGTGATCGAACGACCGAGATGATGGCGGAGGTTTAGGTGGGTTTTGGGCCATTTTGTAGGGGTGTTGGGCTGCAACACACACGAGGCCTTTTCGGTCCCTCGGTTAACCGTTGGAGTATCAAACGAAGTCCAAATGGCGCGAAACTTGACAGGCGGTCTACCGGTAGTAAACCAAGGCCGCATGGAAAGTCCCGGTCCAATCTGAAAACGTTTAACACCCACACACGAAAAGAGGTAGAAAGGGACACCAGGTGACATAGGAGCGCCGGATTGCAAAACGGATAACGGGGAAAATGCTCGGATGCATGAGACGAACATGTATGCAAATGAAATGCACATGATGACATGATATGAGATGCATGAAACGCAAGCAATGACAAGGCAACAACAGCGAATAACTGGACGACACCTGGCACATCGGTCTCGGGGCGTTACAACACTGCACCACTACGAGAGGATCTCGTCCCGAGATCTAGAATGGCACCGGAGGGAAAAACGGAAGAGAAAGAGAAGAGGTAAAACTAAGTTGCTTCTTTGACAGACGAGTGGGACCAAAGAACCTTGCAAAGGTTAAGCCATATCGAGAAAAGAATACAACGGAGATAAATGAAGTTGAAAGCACTCCGTTAGCAAAAAGGAACAATGAAGAACAACTTTGGGCAGCACTCCGGTTGAGAAGGGATGCAAGGCTTGATAAGATAAAAAGAACTTGAGACAAAAGGAACACCTTCGGTTAAATGGATAAGCACGAAAAGAACATGATCTTGACAAGAACAAGAAGAAGGTTTGAAGAGAGCAGCAACACAATGCCTCCGGGAGAAAGAAATAGAAGATAGATAATTGAAATAAAAGAATGGAGAAGAAAATGCCAACTTCTGCCACAAAAGAGTTTGACAAGGCATCTTTTAGGAGAAGGGTCGAACGGAATTGTTGGAAAACCAAAAACGAAAAGATTAAGCTGGTAGTGGGCTTATGAAAAAAACTTCTCAAAACTATGAGGTGAAATTCTGCCACTAACGGAACAATAGATTGACTTGATATCAAGAAGGAGACGATAAGCTTATTCACTGGAAGGATAATAGAACTTGGGTTAATTATAAGCACCATAATAGCAACAATCCTTAGGGGAAGCTTTAGGTGAAATATAACCCAAGATAACTCCAACGAAGAGGTTGATGAATTTAAAATATCTCACTCTTAACAACATGTGAATCATGAAGCAGGAACTCAAATTATCAAGAATGACATAATACCACCTCCAATGATATGTAAGAAAGAATTGCACTCCGGATTGCAAGAAGAACAAACTTAAGCTCCTTAGAAAAGAATCTTGATGAACGCTTCGAGAAGAAAATATATCCTTGATGAACCATCATGTATAGCCTCCAAGAAGAAACTCCGGTAACAAAAGAATAAAAAGAAAGAGAAATTGAAAACACAAGGTGAATCCTTGCAATGATTTAGATGGATCTCCGTGATAATTAGAGCTTGGAACTCCGGGAAAGAAAAGATAAAGCATCTCGAACTGAGAATATGATATTATGAACCACTCCAGAAAAAAGGAATTAATCACTTGGATGGAACAAGAATAAGAATTATGTTATGCGTATCCTTCAACAATTTAATTGCTGACAAGCAAAGGATTTGGCATACTACTTAACCTCGTAGAAAGATTAAGATAGATATAGCACAAACTTGAGAAGATCTTCAAGGAACCACCGGTAAAATTTGGAAAGCACGAATGCATAGATATGATACACGAAGGAAGAAAACTCTTGAACGAACCACCATAAGAATTGAAAAAGAACGATTAAACGTGAAGAAACATCAGGAAGAATTAGCAATTAAACGAAGATGCTTGAGAGAATTTAGATCCATGAGAACGAAGAGATTACGAGCTGATTAGAGAATCCTTGATTTAGACACCGGTATGATTTAGAGTATGAGAGCTGAAAGCTGGAATGAATAAATCTTAGATGATGGGCTCCAGATAATCAAACTGAACAGAATCTTGAATTGCTCCGGATGGGTGAAAATCTCACAACCGAAAACAATTATGAGAGGATGACAGAGAATGGGGCAATATTTAAAAGAAACTCTTCTTCGGTCTTCAAAATCTGAGAATGACGATGAGAAACACCACCAAATTGTTGAGATACTCCGGGATGAAAAATGGAAAAGTTGAGCCAACGATGAAAATAATTTAACCAATCTTGGAGAAAGGCATTTGACTGATGATAACTCATTCTTACATCAAACTTGGAAAAGAATTTGAGAGTAACGCCGGGAAAATAAGAAGACTCAGGTAAGATCCTGGGAAAAGACCTGTGGGTTAGGGCCCACTCAAAAGATACACCATTGAACGATTTGAAGGAGAGATTACACCGGTTGAATTAAATGGCTTGAATAAGATAGGACCTCGAAATAGCTTGAACGGATGCAAAGAGAAAACACAAATCTTCGAGATATCTTCAGCACTCCGGAACAAATGAATAGCGAGAAGTGAATGAATGTGAGGAGCACCGGCATGAGAGGGTATTTGAAACGAGGAAAAAGATATGATCAATAACGCTTGAATTTAAACCACCGGAGAAGAAAAATGAGTGAAGAGTGACGAACTTGAAGCTCCGTTAGAATCTTCATGAGAATCACCGGATGCGAACATTGAAAGAAAAGAATGGAGAGACTTCCATCGATAACATGGATACTTGAATAAGAAATCTGAGTCCCTAAAGAAAACAAGGGAGGGAGGGCGGGAAAAACAAAGGCAACTTGGGATGGATGAAATGACCACCGTTGAGAAAGCTGAGATTGAATCTTGCGGATATTGATAATGAACGGATCCGCTTGAAGATAAACACACCGGTTGAAAAGGATTGTCATGACAATGTCGATTATCATGAAGGATTAGTACTCCCGTAGGAATACGAGAACACCACTTATAAAAGGTATGGAATCAACATTTGACTTCGAGGTAAATCGAATACCACAACTCAATACAAAACAAAGGATTGGCTTGTAGAATAAGCCGGAACAAACATATGATAGAGATTTCATCCGAAGTTTTCGTGGTGGGACCTACACGGGCTCGATCGTATAGCACCATCATATACAAGGCAGTGCACATGACATACGAAGCGTCCCTGAGTCGTCATAGCCAAGGACTCTTTAAGACACAACGAGACCACAGTAAAACCAACCATGGATAGGCGGACCACTAGACGTCGAACCCCAATTTCATATCATACATCTGTCGGAAAGATATCCTAAGAGCTACATGAATTCCCACTTATAAACTCCCGAAACTTTCCGGTTATGCAATCAGGTGTTGGGGATACAGGGGAACCATAATATCTCACCCAAAACTAACAAATCCTACATCCAGTTGTATCCATCCTTCAACACATAACCAAGAAACCTTCGGAAATCGTCTACCTCAACCTTCGAAAAGCATCCGTTATACAAGTTATGGCAATACTCCCGAACTCCTGCCCCAGTACTGGGTGGTGTCGAGGTTATCTCACCAACAACTGCATAAAAGAGATTTTCGATGTTGGCGAAACTAAACTCAGGTATTCCAGAACTGCAACGATAAAATTGTGACGACAACACCTCGGAGCTCAACTCCCCGGGACACTGCCACAACCCCTAAATGACAGAAGGCACCAAGAACAATGTTCTCGTCACAAAACCATCAGAACGATTCCAAGATACCCGCGTGATCCTAATTTTTTTAGTGAAATTTGAGAAGAGAAGAGTCAAAACTCTACGTCATGATGTCTCACTAGAGCGATGAAGGGACTGAGGAGTAAAAAGAATTCCTAACTCTCCGATATATATAATCCTAAATGACTCAAAACATTTTTCTAGACTCAACAACGCCAGCTATTCGATCAAGCAGGGGGGCTCCTAAAGTCGGGGAAGGCTCTGGTACCAACTTGTAACGCCCTCGATGCGGCTATATCTCCCACGTGTCGAAGCACGACTTAGAGGCATAACCGCACTGAAAGCAATGTCGCAAGTGAGGTAATCTTCACACAACCCATTTAATACATAAGGGAAAAGATACATAGTTGGCTTACAATCGCCACTTCACACAATACATGAATAAAGCATTACATCATCCAGATACAATCAAGGTCCGTCTATGGAACCAAAATAAAAGAAGATTACCCCAAATGCTACACAGATCCCCGATCGACCCCAACTAGGGTCCACTACTAATCAACTAGAACGAAACAACACAAAGGACAAGATCTTCATCGAGCTCCTCCTAAGCTTGGTTGCGTCACCTGCACGGTATCATCGGCACCTGCAAAGTGGTTTTGGAAGTACCTGTGAGTCACGGGGTGTAACGCCCTCGATGCGGCTATAGCTCCCACGTGTCGAGGCACGACTTAGAGACATAACCGCATTGAAAGCAATGTCGCAAGTTAGGCAATCATCACAACATCCCATGTAATATATAGAATTAAAGGGGAGATACATAGTTGGCTTACACTCGCCACGTCACATCAAAGTACATAAATAACATACATCATCCAAAACACTCATGGCCCGACTACGGCGCCAAAATAGAAGAAAAACCCAACATGCGACACGGCCCAATCACCCCCAACTGGGCACCACTACTGATCATTAGGAAAAGACACATAGTAGCGCTGAGAGTCCTCATCGAACTCCCACTTGAGCTCGTAATCGTCACCTGGAGCGGAATCACCTGGACCTGCATCTGTAGTAATAGTATCTGTGAGCCACAGGGACTCAGCAATCTCGCACCCTCGCGATCAAGACTACTTAAGCTTATAGGAAGGGGTAAGGCAATATATATGTGCAGCTGCAGCAAGCGACTAGCATATATGGTGGCTAACTTATACGCAAATGAGAGCGAGAAGAGAAGGCAAAGTGCGAGCGAGAATCTAGAGGAACAACCTGTGCAAGCATAACTCCAACACCGTGTCCACTTCCCGGACTCCGCCGAGAAGAGGCCATCACGGTAACACACACAGTTGATTCATTTTAATTAACTTAAGGTTCAAGTTATCTACAACCGGACATTAACAAATTCCCATCTGCCCATAACCGCGGGCACGGCTTTCGAAAGTTCAATCCCTGCAGGGGAGTCCCAACTTAGCCCATGACAAGCTCTCACGGTCAACGAAGCAATAGACCTCCACCCGAGACACACCGATCAGACTCGGTATCCCGGTACAACAAGACATTTCGACAGGTTAAAACAAGACCAGCAACACCGCCCGAATGTGCCGACAAATCCCGATAGGAGCTGCACATATCTCGTTCTCAGGGCACACTCAGATGAGACATCCTACGAGTAAAACCAACCCTCAAGTTGCCCCAAGGTGGCCCCGCAGTCTACTCGGTCGGACCAACACTCAGAGGAGCACTGGCCCGTGGGGGGCTAAAATAAGATGACCCTCGGGCTCCGAAAACCCAAGGGAAAAACAGGCTAGGTGGCGAATGGTAAAACCAAGGTTGGGTATTGCTGGTAAAGCTTTAATCAAGGAGAACTATCAAGGGGTTCCCATTATAACCCAACCGCGTAAGGAACGCAAAATCCGGGAACATAACACCGATATGACGGAAACTAGGGCAGCAAGAGTGGAACAAAACACTAGGCGAGAGGCCGAGCCTTCCACCCTTTACCAAGTATATAGATGCATTAAGATAACATAGCAATATAATGATATCCCAACAAGTAATTAAATGTTCCAACAAGGAACGGCTCCAATCTTCACCTGCAACTAGCAACGCTATAAGAGGGGCTGAGCAAGCAGTAACATAGCCAATCAATCGTTTGCTAGGACATGGTGGGTTAGAGGTTCAACATGGCAATTGGGAGGCTGACAAGTAAAAGGTAGGCATCGTAGCATTGGCATAGCAAAAGAGCGAGCAAACTAGCATAGCAAAGATAGTAGTGATTTCGAGGGTATGATCATCTTGCCTGCAAAGCTGTCAGAGTTGTCTGGATCCTCAAAAGCAATCTCAACGGGCTCCTCGTTAGCGAACTCGTCTCCCGGCTCTACCCAAACAAGAAAAACAAGCAACAAGGATACAATCAACCACGGGCAAGCTCAAACAATAAGATGCGATGATGGTATGCTATGCGGGATGCGATGCGGGATGCAAAATGCAAGATATGAAAGGAAATGCATGAACCTGGCCTCAACTTGGAAAACCAAGTGTGCCACTGGAAAGATGGGATGAAATTGCTTGAAAACGATATAAAGAACGCCGGAATCGGAGTTACGGTTTGGAAATGGCAAGCGATTTAAGAATGACACCGGTCTGCGATTTACAACAAGTAGGCATCTAAATGCAACGAAATAAACATGCTACAGCACTCAAACAAGACAACAAAATACATGGCAGGGAAGCATTCAAGATGCTTAACAAAATACTAGCACTGAGCCATGGCCAATGCAAAACAGATTTCAGACTGTGAAATTAACACTTGTCTGAAATTTCAGATCATGAAGCCTTCTTCAGAGCAACAAAACAACATGCTACAGGACCTGATTATGACAAAGAAGAACATGGCATGGAGCTACTCAACAATATTAACAAAAGACCCTTAGTGACCTTGAGCCAAAAGGGAACACAAAATATACTAACAAGCACGCGAACATAGCTAAAACACAATCAGTTTTCAGACTTAGTGAAAACTGAGACATGCTGAAATATAACTCACGAAGGCATGTAAACGAGCTAGATGCACTCACTACGGTGCAAGTCATGGAAAGGCAAGCATACATCCATTAAGAAGGAACAAAATACAAGCTAGACATGGAAAGAACAATAGCATAGCATGCGTAGATCAACTACAACATCACCGGCAAAATCGCAAACATGTTGACGATCTTCCCAGATTCACAACGAAGCAAAAGTAGAGCTCGATTGACTCAAGCTAGGGTGCTCTATAATTGCAAGTAAAGAAATGGATGGATAGAGCATAACAACATTAACAAAACTCCTTTACTGATCATCCTCAAAAGAGGCACGGATCACTAGGAAATAGCATGAACATATGGCATCGTGAACTAAATAATCCCAGACTTTGTGAAAACTACTAAGTCCCTGAAAACAGATTTACCGGGTGCCTCACTTTGCAAGCTTGCACAAGTCACCACACACATCCTAAAAATGCATGGGTTGCAGCTCTGGAAAGATAACAAAATCCTTAAAAAAACATATGTAGGACTCACGGGCATAGCATGCACACAATAATCATGGCAAAAATGACAAAAGTCTAAGATGAGCTAGCAGATCTGACAATTAACTCACGAAGCCTCCTTCTAGCAGCATTTCGGGCATCAAGATGAACTCAAATCAAAATGATGCAATGGAATGAAATGATGTACTCGTCGAGACGAACATTTTTATATACTATATGCCCAAATCGGAGCTACGGATGCAGAGATATGGTCGGTCAAAGTATGCATAAAAAATTAGGAGGAGAGGGGAAAAAGTCAACTGGATCTAGATCTGGATCTCAGAACATTGTTCATGCACTGTTCATCGGCGCGTCTCCCGAGGTCTCCGGCGAGGTGGTGGCTCCGGCGAGGTGGAGAGGGAAGGCGAGGCCGGCCGGTGGAGAAGGGACCGTGCGGCGGCGGTGGTCGACGAGGCGGCGGGGAGAGCGGGCCGGCTCGGGCGGCGTGGTGGCGGTGGTCCGCGGCGGCGGCGGTGGCGGTCCGCGGCGGCGGCCCGCGGCGGCGGCGGACGTTGTCCGGCGCGGGTCGGACATGTCCGGCACGCGAGATCTATTTTTTTTAGGGTTAGAGGAGGGGATCCGCGAAATTTTGAAGGGGGATCCAAATGAGGTGCGGTTTTCGGCCACGCGATCATGATCGAACGCACTAGGTGATGGAGCAGAGTTTGGTGGGTTTTGGGCCAAATTGGAGGGGTGTTGGGCTGCAACACACACGAGGCCTTTTCGGTCCCTCGGTTAACCGTTGGAGTATTAAACGAAGTCCAAATGATACCAAACTTGACAGGCGGTCTACCAGTAGTAAACCAAGGCCGCATGACAGGTCTCGGTCCAATCTGGAAATGTTTAATCCCGAGACACGAAAGGAAGCTAGAATTGACCACCGGAGAAGAACGAAGCGCCGGAATGCAAAACGGACAACGGGGAAAAAGCTCGGATGCATGAGATGAACACGTATGCAGATGCAATGCACATGATGACATGATATGAGATGCATGACAACGAAAACAACACACGGAGACAAAAACCCGAACCCGAGAAAATAAATATAACTTAACGCCGGAAACGGCAAGAGTTGGAGTACAAATTGGGAAAGTTATATCCGGGGTGTTACACGGGGACTCAGCAATCTCACACCCTCGCGATCAAGACTATTTATGCTTATGGGTAAGGTAAAGGTATGATGTGGAGCTGCAGCAAGCGACTAGCATATATGGTGGCTAACATACGCAAATGAGAGCGAGAAGAGAAGGCAAAGCACGATCGAGAAACTATGACCAAGAAGTGATCCTAGAACAACCTACGTCAAGCATAACTCCAACACCGTGTTCACTTCCCGGACTCCGCCGGAAAGAGACCATCACGGTTACACATGCGGTTGATGTATTTTAATTAAGATCAACTTCAGGTTTTCTACAACCGGACGTTAACAAATTCCCATCTGCCCATAACCGCGGGCACGGCTTTTGAAAGTTCAAATCCCTGCAGGGGTGTCCCAACTTAGCCCATCACAAGCTCTCACGGTCAACGAAGGATATTCCTTCTAGCGGGAAGACTCGATTAGACTCGGAATCCCGGTTACAAGACATTTCGACAATGGTAAAACAAGACCAGCAAAGCCACCCGAATGTGCCGACAAATCCTAATAGGAGCTGCACATATTTCGTTCTCAGGGCACACCGGATTGTCCAAACTTCTGGTAGGCCAGCTCAGAGTTGCCCCTGGTGGCCACCGGCGGCTGACAAGTTGGACCAACACTCAGAGGAGCACTGGCCCGGGGGGTTAAAATAATGATGACCCTCGAGAGCGCGACTCCCAAGGGAAAAGAAAAGTCTAGGTGGCGAATGGTAAAACCAAGGTTGGGCCTTGGTGGAGGAGTTTTATTCAAAGCGAACTATCAAGGGGTTCCCATTATAACCCAACCGCGTGAAGAACGCAAAATCTAGTAACATAACACCGATATGAGGGAAACTAGGGCGGCAAGAGTGGAACAAAACACCAGGCATAAGGCCAAGCCTTCCACCCTTTACCAAGTATATAGATGCATTAATTAAATAAGATATATTGTGATATCCCAACAAGTAAACATGTTCTAACAAGGAACAACATCTCCATGTTCCAACAAGGAACAAACTTCAATCTTCACCTGCAACTAACAATGCTATAAGAGGGGCTGAGCAAAGCGGTAACATAGCCAAACAACGATTTGCTAGGATAAGGTGGGTTAGAGGCTTGGTTTAACAATATGGGAGGCATGATAAGCAAGTGGTAGGTATCGCAACAGAGGCATAGAAAAAGAGCGAGCAACTAGCAAGCAAAGATAGAAGTGATTTCGAGGGTATGGTCATCTTGCCTGAAATCCCGCAAGGAAGAAGAACGAGTCCATGAGGAAGACAAATGGACGTAGTCGAATGGTTCCTCACAATCACGACGTTACCGGAACCAACCCGAAGAAGCAACACCGGAAAGAAGCACACAACATAGTAAACAACCAACACATGAACATGGTATGATATGCGGGATGCGGTATGCGATGCATATGCATGATTTGGAAAGGAATGATTGGACCTGGCCTCAACTTGGAAATCCAAGAGTGCCACTGGAAAGGTGAGGTGATTTCGGTTGAAATCGATATAAAGATCACCGGAATCGGATGCACGGTTTGGAAATGGCAAGCAAAACAAATATGGCACCGGTCTGCAATAAACGACAAGTACCCATATAAATGCATCAAGATAAATATGCTATAGCACTGAAACATGGCAACAAAATAAATGGTAGGGATCCACTCAAGATGCTTGACAAAAGATGAACAGTGAGCTACGGCTAATTCATCCATTAACAGGTTCAAACAAGCATGGCAAAAGTGCAAATGATAACAGGTTTCAGACTTTGTGAAATTAACACAAGTCTGGAATTTATCATCAGGAAGCACACTTTAGAGCATGAAAACTACATGCTATAGGAACATATCATGGCAAAGAAAGGCATGGAATGAAGTTACTCAAAGCACTTAACAAAAGTCCCTTAGTGACCTTGAGCCAAAAGGGATCAGAAAATACAATTGCAAGCATGTGAACATGGCAAAAACATAAACAGATTCAGACTTAGTGAAAAACTGGAGCAATCAGTTAACGAGTAGGCATGTTTACGAGCTCGATGCACTCACTACAGAGCATGGCATGACAAACTAAGCATACACCCATCGAGAATACATGGCATCGAATCTAGACATGGAAAGAACAACAACATAGCATGCACGGATCAATAGCAACATCCTCGGCAAAATCACTAAACATGTCAACAATCTGCCAGGATTCACGATATAGCAAAACTAGAGATCGATTGACTCAAGCTAGGGTGCTTCATAAATGCAAACAAAGAAACGGATGGATACAGAACCACAATGTTAACAAAACATCCTTACCGATCATCCTCAAAAGAGGCACGGATCATTAGGAAACAACATGAACGTATGGCATACCGACTAAATCAGGACAAGGACTTAGAGAAATTCTAAGTCCCTGAAATCAGCATTACCGATTACGCTACTTTGCAAGCTTGTGCTAGTCACCACAAATATCACAAAAATACATGGCAAGAACCCCTGTAAAGATGCCATGGCATATAACAAAACACATGTAGAGCTCAAGATCATACCATGCACACATTAATCATGGCAAAAATGACAAAATGCCATTTGCTGAAACAGATCTGCCAACTTACTCACATAGCCCTCTTCCAACGAGAATGACACATTAATCAAGATGAGCTCAAATGAGAATGACGCAATGAGATGAAATGATGTACTCTTTGAGCCGAACATTTTGATATGCTACACGCGCCAAACGGAGCTTTGATGAGAGAGTTATGACATGTGGAAAAATGCATAAAGATTAGGGGAAAACGGGGACTTAGAAGAAATAGACCTTACCCAGATCTAGGTTTTAGGCAGCGCACGAACCGAGGCGGCGGCGGATCTCTCCGGATCCGCGCCAGAGAAGGCAGGGGCGGCGACGAGAGCTCCGGGCGGAGGAGGAGCTCGCCGGATCCGGGGCTAGGGCAGAGGGTCCCGGCTGGAGGAGGGGTGGGCGCGGCGCAGGTGAGGACAGGGTGGCGCGGGCGTGCTGACGATGGCAGGCGAGGCGGCAGCCGGACGGAGCGACGCTGGAGCGTCGGCGAGGCTGACAGGCAGTGGCGCAGCGTGGTCCCACGGCGAGGCGGCGACCGGAACGCACACCGGGGCGACGGGAGGCGCGGGAGCGCGCCCGGTCGGCGGCGGCGACGCGCGGGCCGCGCGGGCCTGCTGTGGGCCGGGCGGGCCAGACGGAGGTGGCGGGTGGAGCGGCCACGTGGCAGGCGCTGACTGGCGGCGGACGGCGGCGCGATTACGTCCGGTCCGGGACGGACATGTCCGGCGCATGGAGGGGAATTTTTAGGGTTTTGGGACCCGAGATTTGGATGGGCTGCACATATTTATTGGTAGAGGGAGCTAGGAGAGTCCAAATGAGGTGCGGTTTTCGGCCACGCGATCGTGATCGAACGATCGAGATGATGGAGGAGGTTTAGGTGGGTTTTGGGCCACTTTGGAGGGGTGTTGGGCTGCAACACACACGAGGCCTTTTCGGTCCCTCGGTTAACCGTTGGAGTATCAAACGAAGTCCAAATGGCGCGAAACTTGACAGGCGGTCTAACGGTAGTAAACCAAGGCCGCATGGCAAGTCTCGGTCCAATCCGAAAACGTTTAACACCCGCACACGAAAAGAGGTAGAAAGGGACACCGGGTGACATAGGAGCGCCGGATTGTAAAACGGAAAACGGGGAAAATGCTCGGATGCATGAGACGAACATGTATGCAAATGAAATGCACATGATGACATGATATGAGATGCATGACACGCAAGCAATGACAAGGCAACAACAGCGAATAACTGGACAACACCTGGCACATCGGTCTTGGGGCGTTACATTTCGCCTCCCACGGCTACCTGCGCCTCAGCGCGTGCATCACTGCCCCACCGTCTCCTAAATCATTAACGCTGACGTCCGAGGCCTCACCGTCGTCCTCCGCGCGCTTTGGTGCGCTCGCTGCGGCGCCGCCCTCTCGCATTTTCAACATGGTCAACAAACAACAGGAATCGGTAGAAGTACGTGGAGAGGATGACATTAGGGCCCACCATGTCAGCGTATGGAAAACTAAAATGCTTCCTCCTAGTGTTTTCCTGACATCTGGGACCCACGACATTGTGAGCGTATATAGTAAATAGACAAGAGAACAACACAAGATCGGCTGACACCAGGGACGTAGCAACTCGAGCAGTATTTTTTTGTTATTGTTGAGACGGAGCAAGGTTTGAACTAGGTTGTGGCCCGTCTAGCCCAGGTTTATATTTTATGTTCACAATGTGACCAACCCAGCTATTTTTTCTTTGTGAAAATGAGCTCAGTTTATTCTTTCTGAAGAATACCCAATCCAGGACTACTTATTTTCCTACGCCCTGATGGGATGCAACTATTTCAAGAGGCCTGCAAATCTTGAAAGTGATATGAAATGGGTTGTAAATATAAAAACAGATGACAAATTGGCAATAACTTTATAATTTCTGAATTTTGTCACATTTTTAGATTCCTATTTCACTGGGCATTAACCTAATTTAAATATATCTTCAAAGTAATTTAAATCTGGCTTGACATTTCGGTATTAAAAATAGTTTGGAACCCACAGAAATATGCGAAATTGGCCCTGGCCAACCAAAAAAACAGACTGGAATAAATTGCATAAGAAGTCGCAATGAGCTATATATAAATTATTAAAAAAGGAGGAAATGGTCTAACTTATGGGCCTATTAAGTTGACGCGTATGCAAAAAAAATTTAGTTATGATATAGATCAACAAACGATTCTAGCAGACGTAACCTTTGGATGTCAATCCAATGGCCGTCGTGTTTCTTCAATCTCTGATCTTCTTGGTCCAGCCGCCAAATCCAGCGCCAGCGGGACCGCCTGCCCCCGCCTCCCGTGTAGGCCTCACCACCCCTACTACTCCCACCGCTGGCCAGGGCATCCCTCCACTCACCCACACCCCTTGTTATTCTACGGCGACGACAGCCTCACACCGCATCCGAACCAGTGAACCCTCGTACTCCTCTCCGCGTGGGCATCCACTTCCGCATCTTCCCCAGCTCCGCGTCATCCCCTTCCTAGGCCTCGCCGTCGTCCACTGCCCTGGTGCCTCGGCGTGGCGTGGTCAACGTGGTCAAGGAACGACTTCTATCAGAAGAGTACTATCATGGAGAGGCTGACAGCTGGGTCCATGGCATCCGCAAGGAAGTGCCTCCTTATTACGTGGAATATAATTATTCCTCCACTTGACAGCAGGTACCCACCGGACGGGCCATCGTATTTGGTGAAAAAATGTTCCCCCCTGACTGCAGGGACCCACCGAACAAGCCACCGTATTTCACGAAAAAAACGTTCCCCCCGCTGTCAGCTCGGACCCAGCGGAAGTGCCTCCTTATTACGCACAAAAAAATGAATACCCCCCTGCTAGTTGGGACCCACCTCGGTGAGAGGCCAACTTGTGGGCCTACTAAGTTGACGGGGACGAAATGCTTTGTCAACTTAGTCAATATGAACGATTCTAGCTCCAGTGACCGTATGATGTCAATCCAACGGCCGTAGTGCTTCTTCAACCTCTGGTCTTTTTGCTCCAGCCGCCCAAACCAGCGCCGGTCGTGCCTCATGCTCCTACCTCCCGTGGCCGGCTGCGATGCGGCGGAGGCCTCACCGTCCCTACTACTCCCATCGCTGGCCAGGCCATCCCTCTACTCACCCACAACCCTTGTTATTATTCAGCGATGGCAGCCTCACACCGCAGCGAACCAGTGAGCCCTCGTACTCCTCTATGCGTGGGCATCCACTGCCGCGTCTTCCCCGGCTCTGCCTCGTCCCCTTTCTAGGCCTCGCCGTCGTCCACCGCCCTAGTGCTCTCGGCGCGGCGTGGTCAATGTGGTCAAGGAACGGCTTCCATCGGACATGGACTGTACGTGGAGAGGCTGACAGCTAGGTCCACGGCCGCAGAAAGGAAGTGCCTCCTTATTACGTGCAAAATAATTATTCCTCCACCTGACAGCGGGGACCCACCGGATGGGCCACCGTATTTCGCAAAAAAAACGTTTCCCCCTGACTGCTGGGACCCACCAGCTATATCTTCGCATGCAAGGAAGTGCGTCTGGGCGAAACACAAAAAATGATTCACCCCCTGACTGCTAGGACCCACCAGCTACATCTTTGCACGCAAGGAAGTGCCTGACAGTCAGGACCCAATTGGTCGAAGTGTACGTAGCACTTTCATTTTGGTCGCGAACGTGTACGTACATACTGGTCGATGTAGACGCGTGCACGTGTCGTAGTAGAGGCGCGCACGTAGCATGTGCACGTATGTACAACGGACAGGGTGCAAGAAAGTAAATATGGCCACGTACGTACATACGGGCGGGGCCTCGAACGCCTACTCACGCGTATGAACGGCCAGTGCTCGTGTACATGGCTGGGTCGGAACAGAGAAACAGCGTCGCCGTCGTGTTCGTGGGGAGCCAAACGGCTAGGTCAGAACAGAATGCGTCGTCGTGTTCATCGGGAGGGCTTGGATCGAAAAGCCGATGGAAATGAAGCCTGGCGTACCGCAGAACGGAGGAAACGGCCTTGTGTTTGACCGGACACTTTCAAAACGGGATCCTGTTCATCGGGAGGGGTCTGGCGTACCGCAAAACGTTCGAAACGAACCTCCTATGGTCGAAACGGGAGTCCCGTTGATCGGGAGGGGTGTGGCATACCGGAAAACGGAGGAAATAGACTTGTCTTGGAGCGCTATGGTCGAAACGGGGGTCCAGTTCATCGGGAGGGGTGTGGCGTACCTTAAAACGAGACTCCACGGGACACTGTTTATCTCCACTATCGACCCCCTCCAGCCTCCACGGGCTACTGTTCATCCACCGTCGACCTCCTCCAGCCTCCACCTGCAACTGTTCATCCAGGGGCTCCTGTTCATCCAGCCTCCACCGTGCTCTGCTGCACCGGCTACTATTCAACCAGCCCTCTCCACGGGCTCCTGTTCAACCACCCCTCCATGGGCTACTATTCATCCAGCCCTCCGCTGTCTATTGTTCATCCTGCCCTCCACGGGGTGGTCCTGTTCATCCTGCCCTCCATGGGGTCCTGTTCATCCAGCACCAACCGGCTCGATCGATTGGGGTCCTGTTCATCCAGAGGCAACACCACGGGGTCCTGTTCATCCACCCCCACCAGGAACTGTTCATCCAAACCCCCTAGCAACGCTCACTGTTCATCCAGAGGCAGCATTGTTCGGCTACAGTTAGCAGCAGTAGCGAAGGAATCACTCGATGGGGTTCAGTTAACAGCCATCGATCGATCGCTCGGGTTCAATAACGCGTAGCCTGCAGTGCAATTGCTCGGGTTCAGTTAGAGCCAAACGCCTAGCTCGGGTTCAGTTAGAGCCCAATGCCTCGCACCCACGCGCGTGCGTGTATGAGAGAAACGTGCATCGCTCGGCCCCGACCACCCACCGTAACCGGGAACACCCGGATATTTTTCTCACCCTCGCTTCTACCATGGTTTTTTCCGTCATGGACGCCCCAAAGAATGTCATGCAGCTGCGTCTCCGGCCCGCCCAGGACGAAAATCCCATTTTCTGTCATGATTTTTTGTCATAGAAGTAGGACCCCACCACACCTATGATGATACCGTGTTTTGTCATAATTATTGTCATAGAAGTGTCATAAGTATGTCAGGAAAAAAATTCATTTGGCCCAAAGTGTCACGGATGTGTCTTTTTTTGTAGTGGCACTCATGACCGCTGGGTCCGGATCATCCCCAAACATCCCCTAAATATCTTCGGTTCTTTGTTAGACTATCCTAGCCTATTTTCCCTAGCCATTCGATTACGATCGGAGGGTCCAGGTAACCCCTAACATAATCCCGTGCCTATATAAACAGTCTAACCCCAAAATCTAGGGCGATGTCCCATCCATTCCATCACCGCGCCACTCCATCAGGTCTTTCCTTCCACCTTGCGATCTCCCTAGATCCAGTCAATCCCGCATCCACCTTGTCTTTAGCCACCCACCAACCAGAGCAGCGCCCGACCTCCCCGTCCCATCCATCTCTACCTGCCACCACCAAATCCTCATGTCACCTCCGTCGGCCACCCAAGCAGCAGCATAGCGCCCGAGCAGCCCCGAGCTCCTCCTCTTGCGCCTCTACAATCGGCCTCCCCTTCGCCTCCGTACGGCCAACGTCGTCGCGGGCAACCCCCTGCAACTCAGGCCGATCACCCCTCCCCTCTCCCTACTATCTCTTTTCCTCTGGTTCCTTCACAAGGTTCTCACTTATCTCTCTAAGTGCTCGACCAACGCCACGGCCCACAGAGCTTAAAGGTCTCCATCGACCGGGTCTCGCGACCTTGCTCTCGTCCTATGTCTCCCTCGCCTTGGACGGCTGTAGGCCGATGAACCCCGCTGCTGTCAAGCTCCGTCGCCACCAGGGAGCCGTCGCCCTGCCAAGTCCGTCCCGCCAGAGTTCCTCGTCGCCGGGAACTGCCTCCCCGACCGTGGCACTGCCCGGATCCGCCGCGCCGGCTGGTCCCCTGCCCCTGCATCGCGCCTCTGCCCGTCCTCTACATCGTGCCAAGTCCCGCTCTAGCCTTAGTTCGAGAGGAGGATGCTCCAGAAGAGCCCCTGTATCGCATTGACCGCGCCTGCTGCCTCCTCTTCTTCGCGTCGAACCGCTCTAGCGCCGCTCCAGTTGACTGAGCCTAGCCTCGCGGCTTGCTTCCTCGCGGGCCACAAGCCACGGCTGGCCCAACTTCCCTCCAAGGCCCAGCGTCTGCACCAGCTGGGCTTGGCCGAATGTGAGCAGCTCCCCATCCTCCAGTTTCAGCCCGTAGCTGTTTTTTTCCTGTCTGCGAATTTGCCTAATTATCCAGAGAACGCTTGTTTTACAGAAAAGTCTCTAGTGTTCATGCATATAATTACTCCTGAACCGTGCATCGGAATTAAACAAATCATATATGTAAAATGCTTAGAATTTAATCTAGTTTCATAATATCCAACTTTCATCGATGTTAAAAATGCTTAAATTGATGTTTGGGTTTATTTGCATAGATGCCATGCTAAAATGATTTATTAATAACTAAATAACCATAGGTCCGAATTAAATAAACTATATATGCAAATTGTCTAGAAAAACGTGTAGATTAACATGGTGCACTTATTTTGCATGTTTAACAAATCTAAAATATGGTTTAGGTCAGAACAGTACCAAATTCGAAATATGCATATGGGGATTTTCCGGAATTTGTGTTTGTTGTTCCGACCTCATTTAAACTTGCCTAGATAGGTAGTTTTATTATGCTTCACTTCTTACCATGTTTAACAACATTTAATATTGTTGGGTACATAACTAGAGAGAACTAAATGATTGAATGTGGTGTTTCATCAATGTGCAACTCATTGCATATTGAGCTCCACCTAACTTGTAGTATTGTTTGTTGCAGTTTGCCATGTCATGCTTCATTAAACCGGAGATGCATCATACTTGATTGGGCATTGTGCCATGTTTATGCTTGTTTGTTTACTATGTTGTTTGCTTCTTTTCGATTGCGCTTCTCCTTGATAGTTTCGGTTATGTTGCGATTGTGAGGATCCGTTCGACTACATTGGTTCGTCTTCTTCATGGATTCGGTGTTCTTCCTAGCGGGATTTCAGACAAGATGACCATCACCTTGGATCTCACTACTATCTTTGCTATGCTAGTAGTCTCAATGCTATTGCTATGTCTCCCTACCTACCACTTGTTTATCAATACTACCAAATTTCCATGATAGTCTGTAACCTTTTTCACCATCCTAGCAAACCGTTGTTTGGCTATGTTACCGCTTTGCTCAGCCGTTCTTATAGCGTTGCTAGTTGCAGGTGCGGTTGCAAGTTGTTCCATGTTTGGGACATGGATATCTCAGGATATCACAATATCTCTTATTTAATTAATGCATCAATATACTTGGTAAAGGGTGGAAGGCTTAGCCTTTTGCTTGGTGTTTTGTTCCACTCTTGCCGCCCTGGTTTCTGTCATACCGGTGTTATGTCCCTTGATTTTGCCTCCCTAACACGATGAGGGTTTATGGGCCCCTCTTGACAGTTTGCTTTGAATAAAACTCTTCCAGCAAGGCCCAACATTGGTTTTACCATTTGCTCACCATAATAACTAAACATGATAATAAATTTGACGCATAGTGTCAGGACCCCGATCCTAAGCCACATCGATCTAGCGGCCTCACACACGGTATTCCCACGGGTGCCACGTTAATTGGCACGGGACCGTTTGCGCCTTTTGGCTCACATATATGATAGTGTCGCTAGCATCCATATGACAGTGAACCCGGGCCGACATGACTAGTTGTGAACCCAAAGTGGCACTAACTTATAGGGACAGGCATACATGACCTAGCAGCGAACGTGTCGGTCATCAGTGAGTGAATTCGGGCTGTAGCAACTAGGCTAGCAGGACTCTGAAAGACACCGCATGACATTTCCTTGAAGGGAAAGACATAGGATCGGAGAAGGACACATGTCGGCCATTCTAAGTGTTCTGGAGCAGTAGCAACTGGGCTAACAGGACTCCGGTAAACCGGGCTGCAGTAGACTACCATGGCTCAGTGGAAGCACTAGACTGCATTTCCCCATAAGAGAGGCTACCAAGGATAGACAACTAGGTTGTCGGATCCCACACATACCAAGCATTTCAAATCATACACACAATATGCTCGATATGTGCAAATACAACATGGCATCACAACAAAACTCTACAACTCAAAGTAATTATTCATTAGGCTCTGAGGAGCCAAGTATTACAAACATGGGTCTCATGACCCAGCATTCAAGTCATACAAGCAAAAGCACATGCGGAAGCTTAACATGTCTGAGTACAGACAACTACAAATGAAAAAGGCTGAGAAGCCTGACTAACTACAAGACCCTGCCGAGGGCACAAGATCGTAGCTGAGGTAACAAGCTAAACATCGAAGTCCACGCAGAACTACTAGCGAGGTTGTAGTCTCTCTGCAAAAACATAAATTAAGCAAACGTTAGTACGAATGTACTTAGCAAGACTTACATCAGAACTAACTACATCTGTATCATTATCAACAAAGGGATGGTCGTGTTTAACTTCAGCAAGCCAGCTTTGACTCGGTGCCTATCCTGAACTACAACTGCAATTAACTCTTTTGCGGTGGTGCACACAAGTCCACAAATTCACCATATCAATACACCACTACGGATCCGCTCCCATCTCCTTACGAGAACGCCATCCATAGCACTCACGCTTACCTTGCGCATTTTAAGGTGTCCACTTACACTTGTCTATGAACTGTACAGGCAACCCAGAAGTCCTTTACCGCGGACAGGGCTATTCTAATAGATCATTTATAACCTTGCAGGGTTGTACTTCTTCACACATGCTGTCGCCACTTACCACGATGTACACGTTGTGTATCTCGGCAACCATCAAGCGGAAGCCTAGCGAAGGAGTTGGCCATGACCTGACTAACCACACAAGTCTCTAATCCAGGTTTATCGCCTATTCGGGTTCCATTCGCAAGGAGATCCAGCCGGGGTGTCGCTCACGGCCCCAAACGATGTATGCAGGGTTCCCGAGACACCAAACGGGCGATTCAGTACACCTGGCCACGGTGTATCTACCGCATCATAGCCCACCCCTAGGGTCAGCACTATGCACAGTGTCCAACACATATCCTACAAACATCAGAAACTAGTTGCAACTCCTGGACAGAGATCAAGGCGATTAATAAGTCGAGAGAGTCGATTAAGGATCCCAATGTGTGGTTGTAGCGGTTCATGGATCACAAACACAAAACTTAGTTCCTGAGGACGGTTTTGATGAGACAACCCACCAGGTACTCCTACATGGCCTCTCACCGCTACCTTTACCAAATCGTGTTCACACACTTAACCCTCAACAGTAGGACATGTTCACAACTTTCCAATTCATCCCCGATGAATCAGACCTGACTCAACTTTATGCAGTAGCATGCATGACAACAAACATGAATGAGTAGGCACATCAAGGATCAAACAACTCCTACTCATGCAAGTGGGTTTCATCTATTTACTATGGCAATCACATGTCATGCAGAGGAAAGGGGTTCAACTACCGCAACATGTAATAGTTGAATCGTTGTTGTCCTAATGGAGTAAAAGATAGCAGGAGCGAGAGAGTGGGGTTGTATCAGAATGAACAAGGGGGTTTTGCTTGCCTGGCACTCCTAAAGATAGTATAACTCTTCATCAGTGTCATCGATCTCATCGTCAGAATGTCGTCTACTCAGAGGGGACAATTACGGGCAAACAAGGAAGAACACAATGAATACATGCTCAATATGATGCATGATGAGGACATGGCAAAATCAGTGTGTTTGGCTAATGCAACTACAACCAGCTGGGTTTGAGTCATTTTGAACCAAAGGTTCAATCCCAAACTCAACTTATGAATTTAAATAATTCCTTCTCATGTTTTTCACTAAACAGCAAGGTTAAGTTGCTTTCACATGCATGAAACCAGTACAGATGGAAATATTGGATTTTTCTAATCATTTTTCATATATAAATCATTTCATTCCGAGTTATGGTTAAATTTCTATGAATTTTAGAAGTTTTGGACATTTTTTGGAATTTCCTGAATTGTTTTAATCCTGCCAGTTCTACCTTTGTTATGGAGATGCAGGGTTGGCACCTACGGCTTTTACGCGGTGTGGTGAGGACGTGGGTGTGCTCGGTTGGGTGCTACAGTGACTGTGGCCACGACAGCAAGGGGCTCAGGCGGCGGCACGTTTCGGTCATCAGCGAAGCGGCGGCTATGGCGAGGAAAAGAGCATGGGTGAGGAGGGGAAAGAGGCGGGGGCTCATGGTATTTCGAATGAAGGATACGGTGAGCTCGGGGACGGCCTGACGGCGATGTATGGGCGACCGCGATCTCGGTCAACCCGAGGTTGAAGAAGATGGCAGTGAGGGCGTTCGGGGGTGTCCGGCAACACGTGGGTCGGTGGGGACATCGAGGATGAAGCGGCGTTGCTTTTTGGCATAGTGAGAGGGCGAGGGAGGTACGATGGTCACGCGGGCGGCAGCGGCGAGCTCGGTGGCTCTCGGGCGGCTGCTGGGGAAGGGGCAGAGGAGAGAGGGAGAGACTGCAGCGAGTGAGGGAGAGGAAAGAGGGTATTGGAGGCGTCTCCAGGCGCGAGATTGGGTTGACAGGGAGCGCGACACGGCAAAGCAGGAGGTGGCGCGGTCGGGTGCGTGCGCTGGCTGCCAGTGGGCACAAGGTTGAAGACAACCTTGCCCCTGGTGGGTTGGGCCAACAGTGCCAGGCCAGCTGGGCTGCCAGGTGAGCAAGGTAAGTTTCTCTCTCTCCTTTATTTTCTGTTTTTCTATTTCTTCTGTAACTTTGTGGCTTTAATTAAAATACTAAAACTAACTCAAAAATCATGAATCTTCTCATGCCCATTGTATGGAATATTTCCAATAGTGAACATTTAAGTTTATGATTATTTGGACAATTAAAATAATTATACCATTTAAATGTCCAAATGCAATTAACATATGATTTAATCCAGTGACCTTGTGATGTCCTAGAAATGTGTGCACCATTTTTGTCAGAGGTTATAGACCAAGGCAAAGATGATGAACATTGTAGAAGGGCATTTCAGGATCATTGAAAAACATTTTGGTAAACCCTAGTTGGATTAAGGGGGTGTTGGGGGTTCTTCCATACCCATTTCAAGTTTCTGAGGGAAAGTAAACATGATGCATGGAGATTATGCAATGACAGGCAATACTAAGCTAGGGCTGTGACAACTCACCCCCACTAAACAAGAATCTTGTCCCGAGATTCCAGCGTAGGGTAAGATGAAGGGGGAACACAAACTAACATAATCTTCACGATCCAGGTTGCACTTCATAAAGGCATTGATTCAATCACCATCTTTGTCTCGTCGTCTTGCTCTGAGAACTCCAGCCAACATGACAACGAGAGGAAAATGAAACTCTAGAAGGATCGATCTTCTCGAAGATCGAACAACTCAGGATCAACTGACGGAATGAGACATAGCAACATCTGTCGAGCTGAGACACAAAGCACACATCTAGAGGGACGGGGTGGAACAGATGACGAGGGTTCACTAGGTATACAACAATTCCACACCTAAGAGGGTGGTGAACGGTTGTCAACGTAGCGGCGATTTGAGTTGCCATGATACCATAACGAGACACCTTAGAGAAGGATGGCTCGTAGAATTATCCCTTAAGTGGAAAAAAGAAATACTTTTGATTCAGAGATCAATAAATTTCTCTATACCGGCCTAGGGAAAATCTCGAGCAATCCTTTGAAGGAGTTCGAAAGAATGACATACTCTGACTAGAATGGATGATGTGGACTACCTTGTTGAAGACAACGTAATGGATGATTTCTACTTATCATCGGAAATGAAGGGAACCTGTTGTAGGATGGCACAACAGCGGTGCAAGATGGGAATAAAATGCAAATGCTGGGAATGATTCTAGTAACTGGGGAGAAACCCAATAGTAGAGATTGAGTCCACTGTTTGAAAATGTTATAACATAACTGATGAAACTGGGAGCAAATCCCAATTAATGCCAACGATAAAATCTAGTGCTTGCGCGTGCTCTCAAGGACTTGAGCATTTCCATATTCATCAAGGTTTTACCAATATCCGTGTCAAGGATCCTGGCAACACAACATACTACCATGATGAATGGTGATGGACGATGCAGATGCAAAGGAAGCTAACACCTTATCAGATTTCACCTTAACGAGGCCATGGAAAGAGAATCTGGATGATCGACCGAGAGACATTTAGCACTCCACTTCTAATGTTCTCCTTGATGTGCTAGCGTAACCCATTTATTGTTATGGTTTGGTATCTAGGGCATCAAGTAAAAGGTCGGACTTCGGGAACACAAGAATCCATAAGGAGCATCTTCTGGAGTATATCCTATGAGATCCTTATGGGAAGGTGGCCAACTTTCCTCGATAAAGATACTACAATAATAGGTCTTCCGGCTGGCTGTATTGGCCATGACATCCACTTTACCGGGTTACAGAGAGACCAATATTATAGTTCTTGGGACACACTCCAACCATCATATCCGCCTGAGATTTAGATCTGGTTGGTGTTAGGATATTCTAGACTCATCAAGTCTAGAGAGAAAAATGAAAGTTTCCAACACAAATCAACGAGATGACATTGCGAGATTCTCGGGAAATGAACTACGATAGCAAGCCCCAAACACATGAGCTAGTTCTGCTACAGCCATGTGAACACGTTGTCCCAAACGAGCATGATCACATGGTAGTCTTACAACAAAATACTACCGAGTTCTGGTAGGGAACCATCATTAATGATATTGAAATCTCTGCGCAGAAGTCTAAAGTAATAACCTTAGAACAGACTCCTTTATCTTGAACAAACCAATCAGTGGCTGGGTGTGCTAGGAATTACATATGGAATGGAGGTGGCCAAACCTATCGAACCATAGAATAGTTCACGCATACATGACTGACTTTGGATGATTCCAGAGGAAGCAAAACAAACTTTCTTGAAGTCACGACGGCAACTTGCACCAAATGCACATGAATTAGAGCAAGTCACTTCTTTCATCCAGCATATGCTTCATGAACGGAACATGAAGATAATGCTCATAGAACTTTCCAACAGTAGCTGGATGTTCATCATAAATCATGGAGAAGATAAAAATGTTGCTGATGGGGTCAACAACAATTCATTGGGATTTCCAAAATAAAATGGAATTCTAAGATTATATGAACAAGGTGATAGCACTGATCAGACCAAAAGGATATAACGGCATATGCTCGAGGAAAACCATGAGTAAGACAACATTATGAACATCGTTGGTTCTGATTTGATTTGAGGATAGCCCACACTCAAATCAAAGTTTTCACACGACAATAGATCCAACAACTGATCATGAGGACCAATTGGTGAAGATATCATCTTTCTTCAACACACACACCAACACAAAGATATCCCTTCAGAATGAACCAAATTCGGCAAAGATTTTTATCTTCCAACTCTCCAAGTTATTGTTTAGCTTAAACAACTAGCTCAGGGGTATCCAACACAGATTCTTGGAGAAGGGGTGGTTTATAAGAAACCAACTTGATCACGAACTCAACATAGCGGTCAGGTGACAACCCGGTAATACTTCCGAGAAGATAGTCGGGAAATCACAAACCACCGATATGTTACTAAGCTCGAGAACAATCTTTCTTTTCAGGGCAAGACGATGTGATCAAGAGAGTGATGGATTGACACAATCCTATCTCATTGACCGAGGAGTGCACCAGGGAAAATGGACTAGGTCACACGATTAATCTTAGGATGATGATTCAATAACCAACACACTAAGAATAAGATTATTATCCATTAACTACCAAGCAACACAGTTGCTAGGAGTATTGATTTCACACCTCACGATTCACTTGTCGGCATTCTAGTTGCGACAACACAAAACCGAGGAATGAATATTGATGGCGAGAACTATCACTACGTCAAGAATTCATAAGAGGTGGTGCAATTCCCATGACAATCGCAACGTAAAGAGGGTAACACTCCAAGGTGGAACAGAACACAAGCTGGATTAGCATTTGATCTGTGGAGTACGACTGCTTTGACCCCATACTAGATATGGATAAGGTACCAGAGTTCATTTTCCTATTCATTCCGGAATAAAATGGCTTGACGGACCACAGAAATAATAGGCATCGATATCACGAATGCACAACTACTCCTGTCTATCAATTGATAGGCGAGTGCCAGAGAACAACTAAAGAGGGACAACCCAAAAGAACATATGATTTTCTGAGTTGTGGGTGCATAGATTAACATGTCGAATGAGTTCAACATATTTCTTCCGGATAACCCATGCAGAAAGGTAGAACTGGCAGATTCACAATAAGAATGGAGTACTCCTCAAGAGCACCCTGGTTGTGAACTTCCGGTTCAACGAGGAACTTCTACCATAAGTAGTTCATGGTATTAGGAAGAAGGAAATACCATGGATCTCGAGGACTATCACAAGGTTACTAATATCATAAAGGAACTAGCAAACACTACCAACATGAATGAGTATAGTGAATCTCGGGTTCAAGAACCCAGGAATAGAATGCCTACTAACTAAGTGGCATCACGGGAAGCTTTCGAGAACGATGGCTAGAATCCTCAAACTGGGATACAAAGCATTGCTAGTTTGCTAGGTGGTTCTATAAGATGCCTAGGGTCATAATAATGGCTGCAACATATCTCTCAAGGCAATGGAGTACCTCAATTCACTGACTAGTGTGGTTAATCTGACCAAAGGAACATCGGGAACTGAAGAAGGGATTTGCAAATGCATCAGACTATTTAGAAACCTGGGATGACTTGGACAGCATAACGGTTGTAAATGCTCAAAATGATTTGAGACATCTTACAAAATGGTGGCGTAACCACTCGATCGTCACAGTATCAAGGTTCCGAGATCAGCGGTTAATATACGGGAGTAGTAGGAACTGAACTGGGGCTTAAATTCATCAATCTTATAAGTCTATGGATTAGAAACACGTGATCCTGATAGGAACAAGAGAAAGCCTAGTTCCTTAACCCCGTAGGAAAGATAAGATGACTCGGATCAAAGGGCATAAGGTATAAGGAGTAAAAAGAGCCTTACGTCCCTTCCCACAATCAATTCCCTTACATATAACTAAAGCATTTCTAGACTCAACTTCGACCAGTTTGGCTTGGTAATCCTACAGGCAGTCAGGGTCTGATACCAAAGCTATCAGGACCCCGATCCTAAGCCACATCGATCTAGCATGTAACACATCATATCGCTTTGCGGCCTCATGCACGGTATTCCCATGGGTGCGACCTTACCTGGCCCGGGACCGTCTGCGCCTTTTGGCTCAGGTATATGATAGTGTCGCTAGCATCCATATGACAGATAACCCGGGCCGACATGACTAGTCATGAACCCAAAGTGGCACTAACTTATAGGAACATGCATACTTGACCCAGCAGCGAACATGCCGGTCATCAGCGAGTGAATTCGGGCTATAGCAACTGGGCTAGCAGGACTCCGAAAGACACCGCATGACATTTCCCCGAAGGGACAGACACAGGATCTGAGAAGGACACATGCTGACCAGTCTACGTGTTCCAGAGCAGTAGCAACTGGGCTAAGAGGACTCCGGTAAACCGGGCTGTAGCAGACTAACATGGCTCAGTGGAAGCAGTAGACTACATTTCCCCATAAGAGAGGCTACGAAGGATAGACAACTAGGTTGTCGGATCCCACACATACCAAGCATTTCAAATCATACACACAATATGCTCGATATGTGCAAATACAACATGGCATCACAACAAAAACTCTACAACTCAAAGTATTTCTTCATTAGGCTCCGAGTAGCCAAGTATTACAAACATGGGTCTCATGACCCAGCATTCAAGTCATACAAGTAAAAGCACATGCGGAAGCTTAACATGTCTGAGTACAGACAACTATAGATGAAAAAGGCTGAGAAGATTCACTAACTAAAAGACCCTGCCGAGGGCACAAGATAGTAGCTGAGGTAACAAGCTAAATGTTGAAGTCCACGCAGAACTACTAACGAGACTGTAATCTCTCTGGAAAAACATAAATTAAGCAAATGTAACGCCCCAGATATAACTTGCCATATTTGTACTCCGACTCTTTCCTTTTCCGGCGTTAAGTTATGAGATTCCCTTTATGGTTGGGTTTTGTCTTCGTTTTGCATTTTGTTTGTTTCATACATTTCATATCATGTCATCATGTGCATCTCATTTGCATACGTGTTCGCCTCATGCATCCGAGCATTTTCCCTGTTGTCCGTTTTGCAATCCGACACTCCTATGTGCACCGGCGTGCCCCTTTTATCTCTTTTCGTGTGTGGGTGTTAAAAATTCTCAAATTGGACCAAGATTTGCCAAGCGTCCTTGGTACACCACCGGTAGACCGCCTGTCAAATTTCGAGACATTTGGAGTCCGTGTGATACTCTAACGGTTAACCGGCGAACCGTAAAGGCCTCGTGTGTGTTGCAGCCCAACACCCCTCCAAAATGGCCCAAAAACCCATCCAAACTCCATCCATGTCCTTCTCCATCAGACCGCGATCGCGTGGTCGAAAACTACACTTCATTTGGACACTCCTACCTCCTCCTACCTATAAATATGTGCTCATCGTCCAAATTCCTGGTCCAAAACCCTAATTATTGCCCCGCCGCCACCGGACACGTCCGGCCGGCGCCCGTAGCCAACCGATGCCTGCCACGTCACCGCTGCCGCTCCGTGCCTCTCGCCGGCCCACGTCTGGCCCGCGGGGCCCATTCCACCGCGCCGCCGCCCGCGGGCAACTGCGCCCGTGCGCCGTGCCCCGCGCCTCCCACCGACGTGCGCCGCCGTCCTCTGCTGCTCCGGCTCCGCTCCGCCGCCCCTCGTCTCCTCCGGCTGCTGCCGAGACCCCGCCGCGGCGCCCATGCTCCGTGCCCGCAGCGCACCACTGCGCGCGACGCCGGCCGCCTCACTACTCCAGCGAGCTCCTTCCTCGGATCCGGCAGGTCCCTCTACTCCGGGCGCCGTCCTCACCCACTATTCCGGCGAGCCCGGTCTCGCCTCGACATTTGTGCCATGAACCCTAGATCTGAGGTTGACCCTAAAATTTCCCTAAGTCCTTTTCCTCTTCTACTTTTTATGCTTTGTTTGACATGCCATTACTTCTTGTGTGATGCTCCGTTTTGTGCGTGCAATGTATCAAAATCTTCACCATGATGTGCTCTTGATTTTGTTACATTGTGACATGCTTGTTTGAGTCCATCTTGATGCCCTAATCACTGATACAAGAGTGCTATAAAATGTTAGCTCCTGTCACTTAGCAGATTATGAGCATTTGTCATTTTTGCCACATTTGATGTGTGCTTCATATGGCATGAGGTCTACATCTGTTTTGGTCTATGCCATGACATCTTTACAGGGGTGTATGCCATGTATTTTTGTGATGTTTGTGGTGACTAGCACAAGCATGCAAAGTAGCATTCGTGATATTGTTGATTTCAGGGACTTAGGATTTTGCTAAGTCCTTGCTCTGCTATTATTTTTGTGCCATGTATACATGATGCTACAGTGAGATCCATGCTTGTTTTGAGTATCTTCAATAAGGATGTTTTGAAAATATGGTTGTGCTCTTTCTATCCATGCCCCTGTATGTAATTATCGAGTTCCCTAGAATGACTAAATCTTGCTCTACTTTTGCTATAAAATGTTCCTGGCAGATTGTTTACATGTTAATCAATTTTGCCATGGTTGTTGTAGTTGATCCATGTGTGCTATGAACTTTCTCTTACCTTGGTTACCTTCATGAACATGTCTTCTTTCTTCTAGTATGCTTATCTTGTCATGCTATGTATTTTGGTGAGTGAGTCGAGCTCGCAAAAATGCCTTCATAATTCTGTTAATGCCATGCTCAGTTTTCACATGGGTGCTATGTTCACATGGGTGCCATAATATCTTCTGTGCCTTTTTGGCTCTTGATCAGTAAGGGACTTTTGATCTATGCATTTAGTATATTCATGCCATGCCTTTGTTTGGTATTTATGTTCCTGTAGCATGTTGTTTGCTTGCTCTAAACATTGCTTCCTGATGTTAATTCCTGGCATGTTAGTAATTATCACAAAGTCTGTGAAGCTGATATCTTTTGCACTTTTGCCATGCTTGTTTGAACTTGTTCTAGTCTGTTTTAGCCGTAGATCAATGTTCATGTTTTGTCAAGCATCTTGAGTAGATCACTTCCATGTGCTTTGTTGTTATGTTGAGTACGCTTAGGAGGATCAAGCATTCGTCAACTCTGAGAACTTTGCAGGCAAGATGACCATACCCTCGAAATCACTTCTATATTTGCTTGCTAATTGTTCGCTCTACTGCTATGCCGCGATACCTACCACTTGTTATATTGTGCCTCCCATATTGCCATGTCAAGCCTCTAACCCACCTTTCCTAGCAAACAGTTGTTTCGCTATGTTACCGCTTTGCTCAGCCCCTCTTATAGTGTTGCTAGTTGCAGGTGAAGTTGAAGTTTGTTCCTTGTTTGAACATGGATCTATATACTTGGTAAAGGGTGGAAGGCTCGGCCTTATGTCTGGTGTTTTGTTCCACTCTTGCCGCCCTAGTTTCCGTCATACTGGTGTTATGTTCCTTGATTTTGCGTTCCTTACGAGGTTGGGTGTTATGGGAACCCCTTGATAGTTCGCCTTGAATAAAACTCCTCCAGCAAGGCCCAACCTTGGTTTTACCATTTGCCACCTAAGCCTTTTTCCCTTGGGTTCCGCGGACTCAAGGGTCATCTTTATTTTAAACCACCAGGCCAGTGCTCCTCTGAGTGTTGGTCCAACTTGTCAGCCGCCGATGGCCACCAGGGGCAACTCTGGGCTGGCCTACCGGAAGTTTGGACAATCCAGTGTGCCCTGAGAACGAGATATGTGCAGCTCCTATCAGGATTTGTCGGCACATTCGGACGGCTTTGCTGGTCTTGTTTTACCATTGTCGAAATGTCTTGTAACCGGGACTCCGAGTCTGATCGGGTCTTCCTGGGAGAAGGAATATCCTTCGATGACCATGAGAGCTTGTGATGGGCTAAGTTGGGACACCCCTGCAGGGTTTGAACTTTTGAAAGCCGTGCCCGCGGATATGGGCAGATCGGAATTTGTTAATGTCCGGTTGTAGAGAACTTGACACTTTAATTAATTAAAATGAATCAACCGCGTGTGTAGCCGTGATGGTCTCTTTTCGGCGGAGTCCGGGAAGAGAAAACGGTCTCGTGTTATGCTTGAACGTAAGTAGCTTCAGTATCACTTCTTGATCACTATTAGCTTCTCAACCGTGCTTTGCTTCTCTTCTCGCTCTCTATTGCGTAAGTTAGCCACCATATATGCTAGTGCTTGCTGTAGCTCCACCTCACTACCCCTTTCCTACCCTTAAGCTTAAATAGTTTTGATCACAAGGGTGTGAGATTGTTGAGTCCCCGTGACTCACAGATACTTCCAAATAGATGCAGGTGCCGATGATGCCAGTGCAGGGCACGCTACCGAACTCAAGTGGGAGTTCAACGAGGATTCGGGTCGTTACTATGTTTCTTTTCCGGATGATCAGTAGAGGAGCCCAGTTGGGGCGATCGGGGATCTAGCATTTCGGGTTGTCTTTCTTTATTTTGGTTCCGTAGTCGGACCTTGATTGTATTCTGGATGATGTATGCTATATCTATGTGTTGTGTGAAGTGGCAATTGTAAGCCAACTCTTTTTCCCTTTCTTATTCAGTACATGGGATGTGTAAAGATTACCCCTCTTGCGACATGCCTACCATGCGGTTATGCCTCTAAGTCGTGCCCCGACACGTGGCAGATATAGCCGCATCGTGGGTGTTACAGCAAACATGAGTACGAATGTACCCAGCAAGACTTACATCAGAACTAACTACATATGCATCATTGTCAACAAAGGGATGGTGGGGTTTAACTACAGCAAGCCAGCTTTGACTCGGTGGCTATCCTGAACTACGACTGCATGTAACTCTTTTGCGGTGGCGCACACGAGTCCACAAATACACCATAGCAATACACCACTATGGATCCGCTCCTGTCTCCCTACAAGAATGCCATCCATAACACTCACGCTTATCTTGCGCATTTTAAAGTATCCACTTTCACTTGTCTATGAACTGTACAGGCAACCCAGAAGTCCTTTACCACAGACACGGCTATTCGAATAGATCATTTATAACCTTGCAAGGGTGTACTTCTTCACACACGCTCTCGCCACTTACCACCATGTACATGTCGTGTATCTCGGCAACCTTCAAGCGGAAGCCTGGCGAGGGTGTCGGCCACAACCTGAATAACCACACAAGTCTCTAATCCAGGTTTATCACCTATTCGGGTTCCATCCGCAAGGAGATCTAGCCAGGGTGTCGCTCACGGCCCCAAACGATGTGTGCAGGGTTCCCAAGACACCAAATGGGCGACTCAGTACACCGGGCCACAGTGTATCTACTGCATCATAGCCCACCCCTAGGGTCAGCGCTGCGCACGGCCTCCAACACATATCCTACAAACACCAGAAACTAGTTGCAACTCCTGGACAGAGATCAAGGCGATTAATAAGTCGAGACAGTCAATTAAGGATCCCAATGTGTGGTAGTAGCTGTTCATGGATCACAAACACACGACTCAGTTCCTAAGGACGGTTGCAATAAGACAACCCACCATGTACTCCTACATGACCTCTCACCGCTACCTTTACCAAATCATGTTCACAGACTTAACCCTCAACAGTAGGACATGTTCACAACTTTCCAATTCATCCCCGATGAATCAGACCTGACTCAACTCTAAGCAGTAGCAGCCATGACAACAAACATGAATAAGTAGGCACATCAAGGCTCAAAGGCACTCTGATCATTTCTCATGTATAACTTATTTCATTCCGAGTTATGGTTGAATTTCTATGAATTTTAGAGGTTTTGGACATTTTATGGAATTTCCTGAATTGTTTTAATCTAGAAAATGGTTAATTGCGTTAGCATGACGTTGGTGTGACGTCAGCAGGTCAAAGGCGCCAGCCTAGGTCAAACCTGACGGCTGGGACCCACATTCAGTGTATAACTAATTAACTTGAGTTAATTAGCTCTAAACTAATACTAAACTAGAGTAGTTAAGGCCCTGGTCCCACATGTCAGTATTAACAAGGCTAATTAAGTTTAGTTGGCACTTAACCTAAATTAGCAGGAGCCTGGGACCACCTGTCAGCGACCCTCAGGAAGTGAAACAGGGACAAACCCCGGGTCAGCGGGGTCAAACCCGCCGGCGTTGAGTCGCCGGTGAGGCCGAGACGGTGGAGGGCGTCAGGATTCCTCCTTCCGCGACCAAATGGCCAGCGGAGGGCATCTACGCGTAGCCCAGGCTCTCGCGCATCCAAAGCATCAGGCGGCAACAGCTGGGGTGGCCGGAATCTTCGTCGGCGTTGACTGTGGCGGCTGTCGGAGCTCGGTTGAGCTCGGGGTCCAGGCTACAACGGCCGTGGAGATGCAGGGTTGGAAACTATGGCTTCTACGTGGTGCGGTGAGGACGTGGGTGTGCTTAGTTGGGCGCTACGGTGACTGTGGCCACGGCGGCGAGGGGCTCAGGCGGTGGCGTGTTTCGATCATCGGCGAAGCGGCAGCTATGGCGAGGAAAAGAGCACGGGAAAGAGGGGAAAAGGGGCAGGGGCTCACAACGTTTAGAATGAAGGAGACGGCGAGCTAGGGGGCGGCCTGACGGCGACGTACGGTCTACGGTGATCTCGGTCAACCCGAGGTTGAAGAAGACGATGGTGAGGGTGCTCGGCGACGCGTGGGTCGGTGGGGACGTCGAGGGCAAAGCGGCGGAGCTTCTTGGTACAGTGAGAGGGCGAGGAAGGTATGGTGATCACGCAGCGGCAGCGGCGAGCTCGGTGTCTCTCGGGCAGCTACTGGGGAAGGGGCGGAGGAGAGGGAGAGAGTGCAGAGAGTGAGGGAGAGGAAAGAGGGGCTTCGAGGCGTCTCCAGGCGTGGGATTGGGTTGACGGGGAGCACGACGCGGCGAAGCAGGAGGCAGCGCGGTCGCGTGTGTGAGCTGGCTGCCAGTGGGCACAAGGTTGAAGACAACGTTGCCCCTGGTGGGCTGGGCCAACAGTGCCAGGCCAGCTGGGCTGCCAGGTGAGCCAGGTAAGTTTCTCTCTCTCTCACTCTCTCCTTTATTTTCTTTTTTTCTATTTCTTCTGTAACTTTGTGGCTTTAATTAAAATACTCAAACTAACTCAAAAATCATGAAACTTCTCATGCCCACTGTATGGAATATTTCCGACAATAAACATTTTAGTTTATGATTATTTGGACATTTAAAATAATTATATCATTTAAATGTCCAAATGCAATTAACATATGATTTAATCCAGTGACCTTGTGATGTACTAGAAAAGTGTGCACCATTTTTGTCAGAGGTTCTAGACCAAGGGAAAGATGATGAACATTTTAGAATGGCATTTCAGGTTTATTGTAAAAGATTTTGGTAAACCCTAGTTGGATTAAGGGGGTGCCGGGGGTTCTGCCATCCCCATTTCAAATTTCTGAGGGAAAGTAAACATGATGCATGGAGATTATGCAATGACAGGCAAGACTAAGCTAGGGCTGTGACACATAGGGAGTTAGCGCTACCTGAGGTTTGTTATTCAACATAATACAGGGGGGCAGTGCTGATGGCGTTGGTCCAAACTAGAGCACCGTGTGGGCTACCTAGGGCAACTTAGGATGTCAGTTACTGTACGCTTTGCTCATCCTGTCATGGCCTGAGAGGCGATACGCGCGGTTACTATCAGGGTGTCGGCATGCCGAGAGGTCTTGCTGGACAAGTTTTTCCATTGTCGAAATGTCTTGTGCACCGGGATTCCGAGTCTGATCGAAGGATACCGAGATGGAGGATTGTCTGCTCGGATCGTGAGCTTGTCATGGTCTAAGTTGGGACACCCCTACAGGGTTTAATCTTTCGAGAACCATGCCCGTAGTTATGTGGCAGATGGGAATTTGTTAATATCTGGTTGTAGAGGACTTGAACTAAACTCAATTAAAATACTTCTACCGCGTGCGTAACCGTGACTGTCTCTTTTCTGGTGCGTAGGAGAAGAGAACATATCGGGTTATGATTGAACGTAAGTAGTTTAGGATCACTTCTTGATCATTACTAGTTTGCGACCGTTTGCGTAGTTTCTCATCTTACTCTGTACTCGTAAGTTAGCCACCATACATTGCTTAGCCGCTTGCTCCAACCCCGCCACTTATCTTCTTCTTCGATCAAGGGATAGGTTCCGGGTCGGGGAGCCTGGGATTAGCAGGGTGGATGTCGCTCTTTTTTTTCGTTTGATTTCATCTGTAGTCGGATCCTACTCTTCTATATGATGGTTGCTATGTATTCATGTATTGTTGTATGAGTGTTGTAGCTTGTGGCAAGTGTAAGCCTTTGTCTTGTATTCTCATCTATTCAGTACATGGTATGTTGTAACGATATCCACCTTGCTATGCGCTCGAAATGCGGTTGTGCCCCAATCATGAGTTCATCACGTGATTGGGATAGAATTTCATCTTGGGCGCTACACCGAGCACTAGCGCCATTGACCCTAAGGTAGAAGAAGTAGCGGAGCGGCGCCACGGTGGGCATCACCCCAGAAACGCCTCACAGTAAAAGGTGAAGATTGACAAGAGGAGAATGGAGCTGGGGTGAAGATGTAGGGCGTGGAGCTTGTAGTGATGAAGAATGGCGTAGAAGAAGCTGGAGAAAGGGGGAACCAGCCCCGCGAAGACACACTGCAAGAAGAAGTGGTAGAAGGTGTCGCCAAAGGTTTCCGGCTTGGCTGAGCCAACCCGAAGTGCCGTCTCTCCCCCCTCATTGTTGTTGCTCGCCGTCAGTTGGAGCGCGGCGGCAAGGTGCTTCTCCTTGGCAATGGTGGACGTGCTCAGGGCAGGCTCGAACCAAGAGGGTGAGCACGCAGCCATGGCCGAGGACTTCGCCTTTTTGGTGGCCATCGGTTGAGGGCTTGAGGAAGAAATTCGACGGATCACGAGTTTTTTGGATATTAGGACAAGGGGATCTGGAGCAAGGCGAATGAACGGCAATGAAGGCTCTGCAGCAAGTGCCAGCCTTTTTGTCATCCAGGAGCACTTGCCGAGGCAGCGTGGGGAAGCGGAGGTGCCGACGTCCCATCAATCGCCATGCGTCGACCAAGCCTGCAGGCGGTTAGGGCCTGCGACACTCCACACTTGCCCTTTGGCTTCGCCTCGAAGCCAAGTTCGAGCGTGCCTTGGGCCCAAGGGCTAATATCGGCGTTCTGGGAATGGGGGTACCCAGACTTGCCTGCCTGCAGCCCACAGCATGGCTCCATCGACGGCCTGGTACGACCCAGCTTCAACATCAACATCTCAAGACCCTCGCGAGGGGCCATGCCTCGCGAGGCGGATGACACCAAGACCTCCACGTGGGGCGGCCTCCCCAGGCTGGCTCCCGAGGAGTGGAGATATCTATGCAAGGTTCACCTTGCGAAGTTCAGATGACATGAGCCATAACAACCAAGGCCAAGCGGGTGCCAGCGGGTGCAGTTGTAACACATTGGATGTAACTTTTCATATTTGTAACTCCAAGTCTTGCCATTTCCGGCTATATGATATCTTATATTCCCTTCATGGTTTGGTTTTTGTCTTTGTTTTGCATTTTGTTCATGTCATGCATTTCATATCATGTCATCATGTGGATCTCATTTGCATTGATGTTCGTCTCATGCTTCTGGACATTTTTCCCCTATGTCCGTTTTGCAATCCGACGCTCTCACATGTACCCGTTGCCCCCTTCTAATCTTGTTTCATGAGCGGGACAAAAACATTCTCGCAATGGGTGGAGAGTTGTCGAGCGGCCTTGGTACATCACCGGTAGGCCGCCTGTCAAATTTCGTTCCATTTGGAGGTCGTTTGATGCCCCAACGGTTAACCAGGTAACTACATAAGCCGTCATTTGTTGCAGCCCAACACCCCTGCAAAACAGCCCTCTTTTGTCTATCGCATTGATGACAAAGACACTTTATTCTTCGAGGACCGGATTGTGGTTCCTAAAGTAGATCTAAGGAAGGTCATAATGAACGAAGAGAACAATTCTCTTCTATCCATTCATCCTAGCAGTTTGAAGATGTACCATGACCTCAAGCATTCGTATTGGTGGACTCGAATGAAGCGAGAGATTGCTCAATTGGTGAATGAATGTGATGTCTGCAGAAGGGTGAAAGCAGAACACCAACGAACAGCTGGCTCCTCCAACCTCTTGCTATTCCAGAATGGAAGTTTGATCATATCGAGATGGACTTGCTATTCATTTGCACTCTCCTAGCTCCCCTACCTATAAATAGGTGTCTCCCCCTCCAAATTCGCGGATAAAAACCCTAGCCCCCTTCCCCTCGCACCGCCGGACATTTCCCCGCACCGACGGACATGTCCGCCGCCACCGCCCGGCCACTCCCGCACTGACACGTGGCCGGCCGCCACGTCCCACCGTGCCGGCCCGCTCGGCCCGGGGCGGGCCCCCGAGCCCATCGCATCACGCCGCCGCCCGGCCGCTGCCTCCGCCGCAGCCGCTCACGCCCGCCACCTCCGTGCCACCTCGTCGCCGCCACGCCGCCCGGCCACCATCTCCGCGCCGGTCTCCGCCGGTGTCCGCCGCCGGAGCCCCTCCGACCAGATCCGGTTGACCCGCGTCCGGCCACCCCCCTCCTAGAGCTCCTCCGGCCGTCCCCGTTCTCTTTCCGCCGACTTACGGCAAGATTCCGGCGAGCCTTGGTTCGCATGCCGCGGCAACCCTAGATCCGTGTGGTAATATTTCCACTAATCCCCTGGCTACATAACATTGTGATGCCCTCTTTGACATGCCATATCTCCGGCCTCGGTGCTCCGTTTCCTGCATATGATATATCAAAATGTTCCTGTCGTGATGCTCTTCATGTTATTGGCATTTGCATGCATGTTACTGTTGATATTGATGCCAATATCATCATTGCTGAAGTGCTATATGATGTTGTCTGTTGGAAGTTAGCAAAACTTGGTGATTTGTCATTTTCGTTGCATTTTGTGTGTGCATCCTATGAGCATGATGTCTACATGTTTTATGAGATCCATCGTGCCATCTTTACAGGGGTGCATGTCTTGTATTTTTGTGAGCTATGTGGTGACTAGCACAAGCATGCAAAGTAGGCTCCATAATGTAGTCCTTTTCCTGTTACATTTTGATGCCATGTAAACTTGTTGCTACCATGAGATCCATGCACATTTTGAGATAGTTCAGTAAGCATGTCTTGTAGATGTGGTATTGCTCTATCCAGTAATTCCTTTGGTTGTAACTATGGATCAATCTAGCATGTCATTTCCTTGCTCTACTTTTGCTAAATATTGTTCCTGGCAGATTGTTAACATGATATTCAACTTTGCCATGGGTGTTGCTAGTGACCCATGTACCCTATGACCTTGATCTTGCCATGCTTAGATACTTGAATATGTCTACTACATATTGGTTATTTTGTCATGCCATTAAATGCCTTGTGGAGGGTGAATTGAGCTTGCAAAGTTGCTATCATAAATCTGTTAATATAACTTGCCATGTTTGCATGGGTGCCACCATATTTTCCATGCCTTTTTGGTTACAAATCAGTAAGGGCGATTTGTTCTATGTGTTTAGTACTAGCATGTCATGCCTTTATTCTCCATGATACATTCGTGTAGCATGTTGTTTGCAAGCTCTAAACATTGCTTCCTGATGCTGTTTTGACATGTTTAGTAATTTCTCTAAGTCTGTGAAGCTAGTATCATTTGCATTTTTGCCATGCCATTTTGAGCTTTTTCTGGTGAGAACTAGAAGGAGCTTAGTGTTCATGATTTTTAGATGTTCACCTTTACGTTATGGTCATGTGCTTTGTTGCTATGTTGGAGTGTTGTAGCATAGTTTCTTATTACATTCTAAGTGCTATGATGCTGTTAATCGGTGATTTGCATCATTCTGGTATTGCTTGTCATTTGCAAGTCATGCATCCGTTTTCGGTGATCCTTATATCGATTTCGACCAAAATCACCTCATCTTTCCAGTGGCATAATTGGTTTGCAAAGTTGATGCCTTGATCACCCTTTCCCTTCCGGTGTACCCTTATGCATTGCGCATCATATCTTGCATATCATTGCATGTATTGCATCATGTTGCTTGTGCATTGCACCGTGAATGATTGTTGTTCCATTGCTTGTGTTCTTGCTTTGGATACAGCCGGGAGATGAGTATATGAACGAGGAACCTGTTGAGTATGATAACGAGGAGCATGCTTTCGACAACTCTGAGAAAATTGCAGGCAAGATGACCATACCCTCGATATCACTTCTATCTTTGCTTACTAGTTGTTCGTTCTATCGCTATGTCGCGCTACCTACCACTTGTTATATCATGCCTCCCATATTTCCATGTCAAGCTTCTAACCCACCTTCCTAGCAAACCGTTGTTTGGCTAAGTTACCGCTTTTGCTCAGCCCCTCTTATAGCATTGCTAGTTGCAGGTGCCTTGTAGGTTGTTCCATGTTGGAACATGCATATGTTGGGATATCACTTTATCTCTTATTTAATTAATGCATCTATATACTTTCTAACGGGTGGAAGACTCTTCATTCTGCCTGGTGTTCTGTTCCACTCTTGCCACCCTAGTTTCCATCATACTGGTGTTATGTTCCTTGATTTTGCGTTCCTTACGCGGTTGGGGTTATGGGACCCCCTTGACAGTTCGCCTTGAATAAAAATCCTCCAGCAAGGCCTAACCTTGGTTTTACATTTTCCTAACAACCTATAACTTTCCCTTGGGTTCTGCAGACCCGAGGGTCATCTTTATTTTCACCCCCCGGGTTAGTGCTCCTCTGAGTGTTGGTCCGAAACGGGCAGCCTGCGGGACCACCTTGGGGAAACTTGAGGGCTGGTTTTACTCGAGGCTTGTCCCATCCGGTGTGCCCTGAGAACGAGATACGTGCGACTCCTATCGAGATTTGTCGGCCCATCGGGCGGTCTTGCTGGTCCTGTTTTACCATTGTCGAAATGTCTTGTAACCGGGATTTTGAGACTGATCGGAACTCCTTGATCACCATGGGCGCAGTCACGCCGAGATCTTTCAGCCTCTTCAACCGGAGCCATACGAACGCAAGGTGGGGGTCTGCGAGCTTCTCATTGCCCCAGCCGAAGCTGGGAACAGCGAGCGCCAAAGGGGGCGAGAGCAGGGGGCTGAGCACACCGATGTCCACAAACACCCACCATGTCCGAAACTCGCTTGTGGATGGTGGAAGCTCAAAATCAAACCCCAAGCCAGCCATCGCAGCCACGGCCTGGAAGCTCAATCATCCCGGGCACTGCCGAGGGCTAGCCAAGTGCAGCGAGAAGAAATGGTGCAATAGGGCCACGGAAGGGGGAATGCCCACCATGGCCTCGTAGACGAAAGCAAAAAGGCGAGAAGGGAGACTGATTGGGGATCTAGGTGCAACATATGGATCTGATAGTGGGAGAGCACGGTGTTGAAGAGGGCGGAGAAGAGAGGAACCAGGACAGCCCACAGGGCGTCAATGAAGAGTTCGACTTCGGTGGCTGTCCTGTCAATGGAGGTGCGGGATGCGAGCTAGGCCGCCGTCCTCCCCCATTCGTTGCAGTCAGCGGCGAGCGCAGGGCTAGGGCAACCGAGGCCTCAGGAGCGCCATCCTCAGGAGCCTTGTCATCTGTCGGGGCAGCCGTGGCCTCAGGAGCGCCGTCTAGAGGCTGTGGAGTCTCGGCTGGGTGTGAGTTGCTGATCCGCGAGCCCTTGACCAGACGCTCTTCCCGGACTGCCACGAGCACTGCGCTAGGAGTGTGAGGTGTGGCGGCTAGGTAGAGCACCAAGAGTTCAAGGGGTCACAGTGCTACCATCACCGGTGGGCTGGTGAGGTACCTCCTGAGGTCTTGGAAGGCCGCTTTAGCCTCTGGAGTCCACTCAAATGGGCCCTTCTTATTCATCATCTTGAAGAAAGGAAAGGGCACGCTCACCTAACTTGGAGATGAAGCGCCCAAGCGAGGTTACACAGCTTGTCAGCTTCCGCTTCTCCTTGAGAGTCTGTGGCGGACTCATCCTTTCTATCGCTTTGACATTCTCCGGGTTGGCCTCAATCCCTCTTTGTGACACCAAGAATCCCAGCAGCTTGCCGGACGGAGCAGCAAACGCACATTTCTCTGGGTTGAGTCGCAAGTTCACCTTGCATAGACTAGCAAATGTTTCCTCCAAATCTTCAACAAGGGTTCTTGCCTCCCAAGACTTCACCATTATCTCATTGGCGTATGCCTCGGCATTCCTCCCGAGCTGCTGGCCCAGGGCGATGTGCATCAGCCGCTAGAAAGTTGCTCCGGCATTGTGCAGTCCAAACGGCATGCAGGTGTAGTAGTATATGTCGAATTCGGGGTTCCATAGACCATTGAGAGGTTCGAACTCTTGGGTGCGTGCAAAGAACTCCCTCTTCCAAGTCTTCCTACTCGATGATAACATGGCGTAGCTCGACGAACCAAAGGGACAAGAGACACAGGAGTTTATCCTGGTTCGGGCCACCTTGCAGTGTAATACCACACTCCAGCTTTGTGATGGATTGCCTTGGGGGGCTGAGGATGAAGTAGTACAGTGGACGAATAGCCTCAGGAGGTGAGGTGTTCTTGACCTCGATGAGTTGGTGGGTGTCTGGACAAGCTGAACAATCCGTCCACCTCTTTGGTGGTGGCTAAGTCCTATTTATAGTGGCCTTGGTCCTCTTCCCAAATGTAGTGGGGAAGGGATGAAACAACGGCCAAATTTGAAGGGGGACAACTAGTACAAGCTATCCTTCCCAAAGCAGTCTTCGCCTGCAAAAGGCTCTCGTGGTGATGCTGCAGTGGCCTCTGTGATGACCTCCATCCTATCGTCCTGGCGGTCATGGTCTTGTTGAACCAATATGCAAACCTTTAGTTGATTCCTTGGGACCCTGTGCCTGCGCTTGCCTCCATAGCACCAAAGAGGAAACTGGTACGCTACACCTGCTGGCGCCCGTCTGGCCTTGGTCGTCATGGCTCACGTCTTGCGAACTTCGCGAGGTGCACCTTACATTGATATCTCCGCTCCTCGGGAGCCAGCCTAGTGAGGCCGCCCCTAGGGAGGTCTCGGTGTCGTCTGCATCGCGAGGCTTGGCCCCTCGCGCGGGTCTTGGCTTGTTGTTGCTGAAGTTGGGCCTTACCGGGCCGTCGACGGAGCCACGCCATGGGCCGGAGCCAGGCATGTCTAGGCACCCCCGTTCCCAGCACGCCGACAGTAGCCCCTGGTCCCAAGGCGCGCTCGAACTTGGCTTCGAGGCAAAGCCAAAGGGCAAGGGCGGAGTGCTACGGGCCCCAACCGCCGGCGGCCTTGGTCGATGCATGTCAATTGATGGGATGTGGGCACCTCCACTTCTCCATGCTGCCTCGGCAACCGTCCTTGTTTGATAAAAAGGCTGGCGCCCGCTGCCAAGCCTTCATTGCCTTCCCTTCATCTTGCTCCAGATTCCCTTTCTCCTTCTCGCCCAGAGAGCCCCCAGATCCACCGAAACTCTCCCTAAGCTCGCAGCCGATGGCCACCGACAAGGCGAAGGCCACGCGCTCGCCCTCCTAGTTCGAGCCTGCCCTGAGCGCGTCTACAGTCATGGAGAAGAACCTTGCCCCTACACTCCTAGTGACGGCGGACAACAACAACGAGGGGGAGGGACAGCGCTTCGGGCCAGCTCTGTCAAGCCGGAAACCTTGGGCGGCACCTTCTATCCCTTATTCTTGCACATCGTCTTCGCGGGGCTGGTCCCCCTTTCTCCGGCTTCTTATATGCTGTCGTTCGCCATTACAATCTCCACGCCCTTCATCTTCATCCCAACTCCGTCCTCCTCCTGGCAATCATTGCCTTTTACTGCGAGGCATTCCTGGGGGTGATGCCGTGTGTGGCACTGCTCCGCCATTTCTTCTACCTCCGGGTCAAGGAGGGCCAGTGCTTGGGGTGTGCCAACTTCATTGCGACCAACGGCAGCAACGCGATCTCACGAGCCAGGAAGAAGGTGGAGGACTTCAGGAATAAGTGGGTCCTCATGGATGCCCTACGCTCCTACCCTCGACTGGCGCTGCTGACTGGGATGCCAGTGCCTCACGAGGGGTGGGACCACGAGAAGCTCAACGATCCCCAGATGGAGCAGTTGATGGAGAATATGGTGGCCGACCCTAAGGCGGAGATGTTGACGGGGCCATGATTGTCAAGGAATTCCTGACACAGCACCTGGTCCACTCCAGGCATGCTCGCGCCCCTTGTGGAAGCTTACAAACAAGGGAGGCGAAATCCGCCTGCGCCCGGATGACCTGCCCGAAGAGGAGCTGAACAAGGTCCTGCGCCTCCTGATCGGGAAGGACCAAGGTTGCCCGCCAAAGACCCATCTACCGCTATACTGCCTCCAAGATGGGGAACAGATCACCGCCGCCATGCCTACCTTCAATGAGCGCGGGCACATACCACTGGCACCTACTGGGCCCCCAGTCTCCCCGGTGACGTTGCCCTCTGGCCTGTCATACAAAGAGGAGAGGTCGGACTCGGTGGCGTCCCGGGAGGGGGCGGGGGAGACTTCTCCTCCGCTCTAGAACGATCTCCTCCGCAGCCTCCCTTACGACGATGACGCCGACAAGCACCCAGTGAAGGAGTTGCCGCACTCCGCTGTGGTCACCATGAGGTCCAAGGGCACTCCACTGAAGAAGCTAAGGTAGGGGGTGCCGAAGAAGAGCATCTCGGCACTGATCTTGTGATGCGGTGCCTCTACCTCATTGCTGGTCGAAGCCGCTGCCGGCCCGGCTATCGCGCCATCGTCCGCTGCTGGTGCTCGTGCGCCGGTGCCCCAATCCGTGAAGGCCGCGGGTGTGGCACTCCTGAAGAGGACAAGGGATTACGCTACCGTGGACCAGTAAGTGATCTGCCTTGATCCTTATTTACTGCTCCTGTTGCAGTATCTTGATGCCTCCCTTTTGTACGGGTAGGCCGACACCGGCAATGAAGAAGAAAGAGACGGTCGCGATCCCCGAGACCTAGCAGCCTGCCGTGGTTGCACCACCTCCGCCGAAGGACGGGGCCGACTTTTGTGCTCCCGCGACGAGATCGTCCTCCTGAGGCCCGGAGGCCCGACCTCATTTGGAGGTGATTTCTGTGGCCTAGCCGAATCCAGAGACGCTCGCCCTCAGCTCGCAAGCTGAAGTCCCAAACCGCTCTAGAGTTCCCGGCTCCTTCTGCCGCGCCTGATGATTTGGAGGAGGCTGTTTCCGTGCTAACCCAACTTTGCGAAGATTTTCAAGGTGCCGACAGTCTCCTGGCATCGGGGCGCCTGGAGCTAATCGCGGGATCACTACGGTCCGATGCATCCGTCAGGGCAGCATGGAGCCACCCGTGACGTGGCATTAAAGGATGCTAAGATTTCCAGGTAGTGGAGGCCGAGCTGGAGACCATGTGCAGCGAGCATGCCACCGAGGCCTGCCAACGCGAGGCGCGGGAGGAGGAGCTGAAGGCTCGAGAAGATGCGGTCGCCGGTCGCGACACCGGGCTCGAGCAATCAGTGTGGGTGTAGGCCACGGAGCGTGACCGCTTGGAGAAGCTGAAGGAGGAGGTGGAGGCGGAGAAAGCCCGACTAGAGGCGAGGGCGAAAATCCTTGCCATCGATCGTGCCACCTTCTATTCTACGGGAGGGGGTTGAAGAAGCCATTGGTGACTACTGAGGAAGGCCCCTGCGAGCTGCTTTCCCAGCTGGTCACGACGCTCGAGGACGTTGTCCTTGGGGTCGGCCCCATGGTGGAAGGAGAGGCCCGCGCGCTCTCCACTTTGGCTATGACACGCATCTTGAGCCACCTCCATCTTCGCGACCCCAGCACCAACTTCGGAGGCCTGTTTGAGCCTATGAACGAGGAGCACTGCACCGTCACCGCCGAAGATGTGAAGAACCAGGTGCAGGCCCTACTGCAGAAGTTCTTCGCCATTGACCCTGCGCCCCCGGCTGACGGTGCCGCCGAACCTACGGCCACAGCCGATGGTACAGGTCACGGCGATGTTGTCGACTGCGGGGCACTCCTTGTGTGCGATGGCAGCGCCCAAGGTTGAAGAGGCTTGCTGGTAGTGCTTTCCTCCATTTTATTTCCTGCATCATGCATCGTGCCTTGTGGAGGTGTTAAAACTTTATGTGTTATGCGCCTTTTAAGAGACATCGTTTCTTGACATAATTAGCTAGGATTTTGCGATTTCCTTCCCGCTTGCTTGATGTTCTTTGTCGGCAGGGCCCGACCCCGCGCATACCTTAGCCGTCGTTGGGTCGTCCGGATCACCAGGACGATACCAAGGGGTGAGGGGCTACGTGGACAGGTAGGCTCTTGAGTCGCGATGCTCAGGAGTCCCCCTTGACGTACAAACAACAAGTGGGGAGGAGATGCGAGAGTAGGCATTAGCATTCTGCGTCGGCAGGGCCGGGTCCCATGCATACCTTGCCGCCGTTGGGTAGTCCGGATCACCAGGACGAGACCAAGGGGTGAGGGGATGCGTGACCAGTTAGGCTTCTGAGTCGCGATGCTCAGGACTCCCCCTTGATGTATAAATAGACCTCCATACCTTTCCTCACCTTTCCTCACCGAGGTCCCGCTCGGGAGGGGCGCGCGACGACAAGGTCCGAGGGACCTGGCAGGGTGGCGTGCGCCAAGCATGACCTGAGCCTAACCTCCATGCCCAGCCACCTCACGTGACTCTCCCGAGGGGAAAGTGTTGCGATGAGGCTGGACACTGAGCATAGCAGCTTCCTGAGGTTGATGCGGCCAAGGGAGCAATGCACTTTCTGCCCTTGCACGGGCATAGCCGGTCCTTGACCGTGTCGACTGCCAGCGCGGAGCATGATGCATCGACTGGTGCGTGGGTGGGGGCTCCCTCTGAGTAGAACCCCCGGGGCGTGTACAGGCCCGCCCTGACATGCGGCTTGCACAGTAGGGCTAAACGAGGTGTTTCTAGGCACTCGTGAGCCAGTGCGGGACTCACGAGGCCCTACCTCTAGGCGGGTTGCACCTGAATTTGATTCTTGATAGTTGTGATGGCCCTGTGAGATGGTTAGACAACCTGCGCCGAATGAATCTCCTGAGGTGATCACATGAGAAGGCCAAACACCAACGACCCCAGGAGGTGACGTGAATGGGACCGGCCCGCCAGACAGAGCTCAGTCATTGGGTTCATCGACGCTACAGGGACGGACCCAGGCACAGACACCGTGCCCCGTCTTCTCTTGCGAAAATCCTGAAGGAAGACAACCGGCGTGCCGCCCCATGGTGGCGAGGCACCTAGTCGCACGCCCTAGCTCGTCTGCCCATGATTACCTCATGCGAGGACAAGGCACCGAGGACCATGGGAGGTGATGTACATGGGAGCTGGCCCACGAGCCAGAGCTCAGCCTCTTGGGTTGAGCAACGCTGCAGGGACAGACCCGAGCACAGACGCCATGCCAGTCCTTAGTCATCAGGCGGTCGTGGGTGGGCTTGCAAGGGTGTACGACATTCATGGTATCGAAGTACTGAACAGGCTTATAATAATCATAAAGCAAATCATGGGTGGAGGTACAGCTAGTTCAGGTAAATGCAAGAATGATACATACCGCAGGGACAGACCCACGCGGCCTGGGGATGATGCAGCCCAAGGGGCACCCCCAACAGAGCGACTAGAAGATGCAAGAAAGATACATGCCACAGGGACAGTCCCATGCAGTCTGGGGATAATGCAGCCCGAGGGGCGTCCCCAGCTGAATAAACAGGAAAATATCACATGGCATCATTGCTGAAGAGATGTTAAAGTTGTCGGCGTTCTGGGAATGGGGGTCCCCAGACTTGCCTGCCTGCGGCCCGCGGCGTGGCTCCTCCAGTGGCCCCTTACAACCCATCTTCACCAGCAAACACCCAAGACCCTCGCGAGGCGGATGATGCAAGACCCCCTCAGGGGCGGCCTCACCAGGCTGGCTCGCGAGGGGCGGAGAGATCAAGGCAAGGAAAACCTCGCGAGGTTCCAATGACGTAAGCCATGATGATCAAGACCAGGCAGGCGCCAGCAAGCGTAGTGTCCTCGCTTCCTCTTTGGTGCTAAGGAGGCAAGTGCAGGCGAGGAGTTCCAAGGCATCAGTCAAAGGTTTCCATATCAGTGCAACAAGACCATGACCAGCAGGACGGCAGGACGAAGGTCACCGTGGAGCCCAAGATGGCGTCACCACAAGAGCCTTTGGCAGGCAAAGACTACTTTTATCAGGATAACTTGTACTAGTTTTCTACCTTCAAATTGGCCGTTGTGGGATCCCTTCCCACTCGATATTTGGGAACAGGACTAGGGCCTCTATAAATAGGACTAGCCACCCCCATAGAAAGGGAGAGATCTTCCTTGAACACACAAGTTCCCCAAGCACAAGAACACCTCACCTTACGAGGCTATTCTTCCCTTGCAACTGTTCATCCTCAGCCCAAGAGTCAATCCACCCCACCACACTAGAGTAGGGTATTACACCACAATGGTGGCCAGAACTAGTATAAATCTTGTGTCTAGTGTTCTTTGGGTCCGTTGAAGCTAGGCCGTGAGAACGTTGAGTGTGCGAGCTAGAGAGGGGGGAGATCTTCGTGTGCACCCTAGTATTCGTACCTCAAGGGTTTTGCCGGAACCCGAAATCCGACATTTGGCGCGCCAGGTAGGGGTGCGCCAGAGTCTTCCTTTCGCGAATCAATCCACCCGCACTCCACGGCTCCAATGTCCGGCGACCCAAGGACCAACGTCAACCGGTTGGGAGCCTGGCCGGCCCGAGTGGCCCCGCCTGCCCAAGAAGAACTCAACCCCGCGCCCCAGGCAGCACGCGCGCTGCCAAGCGCTGCAGGGCACGGGCGGCACAGTCAAGCGCCATCCACCTTTACCCCACGCCAAATACGGGCAACTGCAAGGGCTTCAAACCACGCCGCGGCCACGGCGCCGCACACCCGATAGGAACAAGGAAACATGAGGGCCGCGCTCATGGTGGTTCGCGAGCTGCTGCGATGCCGGCTGATGGAGAGCGGACGGGATGCACTACTGGAGCGCGTCACCGAGCTACTAGACCCCGCGGCCTCAGGAGCGCCTCCCTTCTGCTCCATGCTCACACCTCAGACCGCGGTCGGATCGCATGGCGGGCCTCGTCGCGCTCATGCGCCCCCGTACGCACCTCTGGGCTTCATCGACACTGGCATGGCCAACGGCACAGGACGCCCAATCGCACCCCCGCCCCCTCCAATGAGTGAAGGGACGAGCGTCACCGCCTACGGCCCCGGCGGGGTGCCACCCTGCCAACCTCTGGGCGGTGCGCTGGGCCTGGGGACATGGAGCGTGGGGCACTACGGCGAGGTCTTCGAGGCGGCGGCCTCGGAGACCTACGTACCCCGCATGATGGACCAGGAGTACGCGCTGGAAAGGCCATGTTAATATAAATGATCTGCCTCTGAAATTTGCAGTTTTTTATCTGAAACTGAACTTGGAGTTTCTTATCTGAAACGGAAACTTGTAGTTTCTTCTCTGAGAATCACATTGTGTGCAGTTTTATACTCCTATGAAACTACATTTTTTAAGTGCTAAAAATAGATCTCTAGAATTCATAAAATACTTCATATGCTCAATACTGCAAATCTGAAATTCAAAAGACATTCATATCTGAAAGTACTCTCAAAATACACAACACAAAACACAATTCACAACCTGCAAATACTAACAACCCTAAGCTTGTCCTGACAATTCACAACCTGCCCGACTATTGGTCAGGGGGGGCAAATCCCTCCTATTCCTCGGCGGGAAACAGCCGCCCCATGAGACGATGTGAACAGCGAGGGAGAGGATGGCCGGGAAGCATCGTCGGGGCAACTTTTTTTCTCCTCTTGCAGTTGGGTTGTCGACGAAGACTCCACCGGCTTTCTCTCACACATAACCCTCACAAATGGCACCCTATAGATGCTCGATCCATAAATCTCTGGTGGATGCTTCATTTAGGATCGATACTACCACCACTGCCCCCTCACGATCAGATTCGGTGAATCTGTTTGCTCCATGGCCCAGAGGAGCAGCTCTATGTACTCCCGCGCGACTCCCTCTAGGAGTATCACCGCCTTTTCGCTCTATTGCAGATATTTGGCCATGGATGTCGCCATCGCTGCTAGTTGGTCCTTGTTGTCAAACCAAGACTGTATCTCCAACATACTAGCTAGCTTCACAGGGTCGCCGTTTGCGATCCTCACGTATCGGTTGTACTTCTCCATTGATCTACTTCTCCACAGCACCTTCACTTGCCGGCGGTGGTTTTTGAATGGAAGAGGAGAGGAGCAGCACTGGTTTTGGTTTAGAACGGGAGAGGAGCGACGCTGGTTTTGGATTGGAACAGGAGAGGAGGGGCGGTGGTTTTGAAATGGAAGAGGAGAGGAGCGGCGCTGGATTTAGATTGGAACAGGAGAGGAGCGGCGGTGGTTTAAGAGGAGAAGAGCGGAAGAGTGGCTCCGGTCTTGGAAGTATTTTTTTGTTTTGCGTATTTTGGGTCAAAGTTTGACCACGTACTGTATTTGACAAGCAAAATATGAATGCATGTCACCAAAAATTGTATCGTTTGGTTCATATCTGAATGTACTTGCAAATTATATTATTTTTGAAGTGTATAACATATATTTTATTTGCGAAAATCATGGTCAATTATGACCCAGAATAAAAGGGATACTAGTTAATGTGCGGTCGCTTTCTTAATTGAAGGGTAAACTGACTTTGATTTTGATCCAGTCACAGCGCGCTGGCCCTATCGTCCAATCCTAAATCGCTGCCGCACGCTCCTCTCCCTCTTCTCCATTGCAAAACCACCTCCTCTCCTCTCCATCATGTCCATTCCAAAACCACCATCAAGCCTCTCCCTCTACTCCATTGCAAAACCACCTCCTCTCTCCTCGGACGAGGATCCCCTGACGTAGCCCATCCTGCCATTGAGACACTGATAGATGGGTCCCACCAAGCGCGGGGGCCACCTGTCAGCGACCAAAAGGCAGGGGGAACCTCTCCTCTCCATCATCTCCATTACGAAACCACCGTCTCGCCTCTCCCTCTTCTCTGTTGCAAGACCACTGTCTCTCCTCCCATCTTCCAAACCTAGCACTGGACCACTCAGAAGCACATCTATGGAGGGGATGCAGCAGCGAATCTAGCAGATCACCGGCGGTGACCAGGCAAAGTTAGCCGGGTTGAAGGAGATCCTTACTTGGTTTGAAAATGAGTGGGAGATTTCAAGGATAGTGAGGGCCATGTGGCAATGCATGCGAAAGAGCGAGACGACGGTGATGAGTGGGAGATCCTTATTCGTTCTCCCACCGCAAGAGGAGGCCGGATGGCGCGACGTCGCTTCCCCGCCGATCTCCACGGTTCCCTCAATGCTCGCCTCGTTTCAACGGCGTCGGTAGGGTTTAAGGTAAGCTTCGCACTGACCTAATCTTCCATCTGCTAATGCTTACAATCAGTCTCCGAGTACTACGCCAATCACCCTAAAATAGCTCTGGACCTTTGGGTGAAAGTTGTGACACTGTGTACAAATAAAGAAAAATATATTCGTCCTTCTTTCAGAAAAGAGTACACCCCTAGAAAACTGCCAATATAAGCTACTAGTATTTTTTAAGTCTAAGCTACTAGTATTTTTTTAAGTCTAAGCTACTAGTATTTGGTTAGAGGATTTGCTGCCGAGAAAGGTCCGTCCACAGTTAGCGCCACACATCCCACTGATGGTGGTGGATGCCAATGCTTAGATGGAGCAGGGTTGGTGTCAGTAATTTTTACTTGGCACCTCGCACTCTGCATATATGCCGGTTCCATCCGTACATTTATGCAGTTCCACCAAAATGCAGCTGAACAACCCTGTTTGCACAAATAATGAAAAGGCGTGATTAGATTATAGTGGCACTAGTTGATGAAACATACAATAATAAACAGAAGAAAATATTACATCATACTAGAAATCGACCCAAGTCTCCCCGATACACCTTCTGCCAATGATGAACATCAGTGTACGGCGGTAGTATAAGGAGGGGCCTTGAGACATTCAAATCTCTATTTTTGTGCAGATCAACCAAAATTAAGCACCCCAGTTTGCAGAAATGCTTAAACATTAACAATGGGACTAGTTGATGAAACATACATTAACAAAGAGAAGCACTTTCTTTATCTACATTGGAAATGAAATGATAGAGAGGACACTGGCTCTATTTTAACTGTATTATTACTTCATTTTATCAGTGACACTAGGGTCGAGCAGGTGGCAAACGAGGTGTACCGTGCGTCGCAAGGATGAAGGCCGGGAGTGCTTAGACTGGGATGCTGAAGCTGGCTCTTTCAGTCCCTATCTTTCCCTTGATGTTTCTCTGATAGCATTTGGGTTGTAATCCAAACTTGGTCGAGCTGGTGCTATGTCCCCCTACCTGCCTAGCTTATGTGGCGAACTTGTCTCCTGCTAGTACTCAGTCCGTCCTAGTAGTAGTTGCATAACTGCCTGTTTACACTGAGATGTTGTCGGATAATGGTTCTCTATGGTTGGGTTTCTTTCATGAAATCGGAGGGATCCCCCTCTTTTGATATATTAAAAAAACAATGGCACTAGCGGTGCCAAAACATTGCCTCAATTTAATAGTGCCACTAGATTAAGGTGCAAAACAATAGCATTACTGCTTTATCATGGCAGTGCCAAAACAGTAGCACAAGAGCAGGATCAACGTGCATGATCTTTGGCAAACGATCAGACCAAAAAGGAACATACCTCGTGATGGGAACCATATCTGCAGTCAACGCCATCGTAGAAGGCATGACACCAGTCACCAACATGGATGATTCAATTCATGGGACCGTTTGGTGCAGTTCACCTAAAAGGAAGCAATGTCCCATGAGCTAGCAGCTTCTTCTTCTTCTTTTTAAAGAAAAGGGCTCCAGCCCCAGTTCCATTTCCATTAGAAAACAAAACCCACAGAGCTAGTTGCAATAAAATTGAGCAACATCAAGGTTGGTCGTGAAGCTCCTGGAGAGTAGGCGGACCAGGACAGTTGCATCTCTAACGAAAAGAAGCAACTTATCTTAATGGGAAATTTAGCAGGATATGAAAAAGTGCCATTGGTTCATATGACTGGAGGCATTACATTGAAAACAACATTGGTTTAACGTGTCCTTACTTTTAACAGTGCGACTGCTACATTTTACCAGTGGCATTACATAAGAGCGGCTCGGGTCAACAAACATCAGAAGAGGATATCTGGGTTGGTCCCATTTTTGTTCGGTATATATCCACCTTATGTGTGAGGCTAGCAAATCTAGTGATGGACTTACTCTGTTGACTTGTCCCCCAGTCCACACTTTCTTTCCTTTTTCAACCAATAGATCGGGTTTATATTGAGTTTGTACTGTGTTCCCTCTATTTCCCTATGAGACCTAGAGACTAGTTGGATAGCCAGTCTCTGCTACTTTTCGTCCCCATTATTTCCTCTTTCGACCAAGTCCTAGATTCAGGTAGCAAATCTTCCCCCACCCCCACCCCCTTTCTTCCTTGTTTGAACCAAGTACTACTAGATTCGAGTGCATGAACTAGTTTTACCTCTTAACAGTAAAAAAATAGGTGGTTATCGAACAGCCGATCATATCTACACGAGGGGGCCTGAGAAATAGTAAAAGATACAAATGCAGCGACGTCAGGAGCTCGGGAAGTAGAGCAAGGCCGGTTTCAAAGGAAGTTATACCTGAGGGTCGCCGGGATGTCGCTAGGTGGGTGGCGGGAGGCCGGATCTGCCCACACTACGGCAGCGAGGAAGAAGGGGTGGGAGGCCCTCCCTCGCCAGCGATGCTTGGGAGAGAACGGCAAGGCACGCTGTTCGGGACACGCCGGCACTGGGTAAGAGCCGTCACCGAGGACGACCACGTGAACATTGCACCTTATCACCTTCCCCGACGGAGACGATCCGACTGGATCTGTGACCAGCAGTGAGTAGAGAGAGAGAGAGTGTGGCCACCGCTGCCGTGTTTATATCTGCAGAGGACGAGACAATGTGAAGAGAGCAACACTAGCAAGCAAGCATGGAGGCTCCTGCCTATATAGTGGAGTACTAGTTTTCTTTTGTCTACCAGCTGGAGCCGGCTTGACCTCGACAATGGCTATCGAGAACTCTTCATGCACGTGCCCCAGAGGCGTAGTTGTTGTCATTTTAATCTGAAGCACCGGATTATAACATATAACACGAAAAAATGCCACATGACAAGAAATCATAACCTCACTGCCCAAAGGAGACAAGATGAATCCCGACGGACAAACTAGACGAGGATCAAAGCTCAAATTAAAGATAAACTCGTAGAAAAGGGGTCTAGCGATAGATGTCCTAATTAACATAGCCGGCTTGACCTAGATGGCAGCCGAGTAGTCTTCGTGCATGTGACCCCAAGGACTAGCCCAACTCAGTTGTCGCTGTTTAACCCTCGCAGTGATCTGAAGCACATGACACCTAATTTTGCGAGATGACAAGAAACCTTTTTTAAAATTCTCACCAGAACTACAGCCCTATACAACACAGCCTGCACGATATGTAGATGATAGCCAATCCAGGCATGTCTGCTAGAGTCTGGTCACATGCATGGTCGAACTGATCTTTGGTGTCTTACAAGGATCGTCCAGGTACCAAGGTGGAGTATGTGCTTCTATTAACTCAGCCGACTTGCGGGGCGGGGGAGTGTGCCTATGGTCGGTTCTCAATTGCGGTCCCACATGTGTGTGCAAACGCAATATGACGTGCATTCCATTCGGAGAGCGGCGTGCCAGACCGACCGACCGTCTGGGGTGCAACGCGAATGCGACGGGTGTTCTGTATACTCCGCTTTGCTCCATGGCGCAATCCATGGATATAAAATTAGTATACTGTACTATTTAAAAGTCGAGGGCGGGGCTTTTCCCGTGCGGTAGGCGGGTAGTTCCGCCTAGTCGGTTCGACAGAGACACGAGAAGTTGAGGGAGTAGGCTGCTGCAAACATAGGGATGTGTGATTTGACAGTGAGTTACTGCTGGACAGGTGGGGCCCGGTGATTTGACTTGCCATTGTCATTTTAACTACGGCTCTACGACCGGCTTGAGTCTCCTGATTCCTGACCACCTCCATACAGGTGCCTCTTCCGATGCTCCACCATGTAGAGGCTAGCTCTTGCTTGAGAGCCCACTACTCCACTTTTTCCTTGCCTCTTTCCCCCACATATGCAAAAATGCCATGTAAAGCCGGCTTATAGCCCACTATTGTACTTGATCCTATAGGTGCTAAGCCTGCCACATAGGCATAAAGTCTGATGTGGCAAGTTAATTAAGAAGAGAGAGACTAGTTTGGGGACCCCAGGAAGAAACGGTGCTAAGCGCATGTACCTAGATGAAGCAAACTTAGCAATAAAAAACTAAGCACCTATGCATTGGGGACTTGAGTTGCTAAGCCATTTAATGCCCATAGCACCTCATCGAAGCACCATTTCATTGGGAGAGATCACTCCTTGGCAAATGCAATAAATACTACGAAGAAAGAGATAGAGAGAAGTAAACAAAAAATACTCTTATAGCCAACCTTATAGCTAACCTTGTTGTAGGAGTAAGTGATTACTATGTATGACATGCCAACATCAGATAACCTAACGCACCATGTTAAATCTCAAAGGGTGTGACCACGTGAGCGAGGCGACGGTCATGGTAGGTGCGACCATGATACAGGCTGCTAGCAGCCCTTGAACGGTCGCATGCTAAGTTGCTACAAATTTGTAGAATAACTCTCCAGGATAGGATATTCACCCATAGGTCTAGAATCACGCCATGCAACCATTCGATCTCAGATCCAAGGGCTCTCAGAAGCCCGTACCATGGGAGAATGGAAAGCTTTATATGACCTGTAATTTTCCCGACGCTTGACATGACATCGAACGCCATTTAATTTGGTGTCGAGTAGACATGACATCCAATTGGGCCCCCATAGTACTGTGCATGAATCCATTTATCCTCCAAGCAAGCCACTACCCTGCCATTCGCACGCCCCCCCCACTCGACATTTTTACAATTGATAAACCGCTCCTAGTCGTCCCGTCCTTTCACATTATGGCAGTTCCACTAATCCTAACCATCCTCCCAAATCCATGGCATCCCAAATCTCCATGATCGGCGGTGAGTACAAGGTTAGAACCATCAGCAGCAATGAGTTCGACGTCATCTACACCCGTTCTTCCGCAACGGTGAAAGAATGCCTTGCTCGCTTTGAACGCATGTTCGAAAACTCAAATGATGAGTGGGTCGTTGTGCGAGATGTTGAGTACACCACAGTCCTGGGAAGCAAGAAGAAACTAAAGGAGGCAGCGAAGAAGAAGCCTGCCGTGATCCAGGTTTGTGTGCATGACTTATGCTTGGTCTACCAGATATGCCATGCCGACGTTGAGTGCGAGGAATTTAAGAAGTTCCTCAAGGGTGGCCGAGTCAAATTCGTTACTGTAGAATTTAGGAACATCAAGGAAATCTTGGGTCGGACAGGCCTCGTTGTAGGAGACCCCTTCGACCTCCAGAAGGAAGGGCTGGTTCCCTCCCTTGATTAGCCTTCAATGCTGACCCTGGCAGGAGCCATGGTTCATCCTTCGTATGGTAAACTAGAGAAACCTCCGTACACGTTTCATCATCATGCATGGCAGCGGAATGTACTATATATGGACCACATCCACTACGCTGCAATGGATGGCTACCTTTGTTTCAATATCTACAAGGGTTGGATGAAGAGCAAGAGCCAAGTGTGCGGTTCAAGCAAAGAAGTATCACCCAAGAGGAAGAGGGACAAGGACGAAGTCGAGGACGTGGACGAGGACTCTGAGTGAGGGGGCAGTGTCGTTGCTCATGGTGGTTCTAATGTAGTGTCTACCAGATTAGTTGCTTAGTTTAATTTCTAGTGTGCTTAGTTTTATTTGAGTGGTATGTTGTGCTGATCCCTAGCAGAACTATGTTATGCTTCTTCTAGTTATATTTCATACATTTCATCTTTTAGTTGGTATAGTACTACCACTCGTTTCTTGACATTATATACGTACAATATATATGGCGAATATCATATAGCCAGCAGTTTAGTTGTCAAAGAATTTCAGGGTGCTTAGTTTTGTCAAAGAATTCCAGCGTGCTTAGTTTTATTTGAGGGGTGTGTTGTGCTGGACACCATTAACTTATCATTGTGAGAATCGGCTTATTTTTGTCATGTAACATGGTCAACGGGGTTTGACGTGAAAATAACAATGTCTAATGGTATTTCTGAGCAAACATGTAACTTCACGATGGCATTTTTTAGATATCTAATTGCATTTTTGAGCAGGCATCTCACGGATCGATGGCATTTTTTGAGTAGTTGTAACTTCTAATGGCAAAACTGAGTAGTGATACACAACTAGTGGCATAAATAATAAGAACCCAAGAATTAAATAGGGCTAATTTATTTATTTCTTTATACCTTTGTGTGCGAAACAATATACGCTGCCTACCGCCAGATTTTCTTTACAGAGGCAACATAGAACTATATGAGTGCCCTGTTAAATTTTGGAATTATTCCGGGTTCGTTTGGCCTTTTTTATACATTAATTGAGTTTCTAGTCATTTAATGTGCATAATTCAAATCTGAACTACAAGCACATGCTCCCGTGCACCAAAGTTGACTGAAAAATCACATGTGCTTCCTCGGGTGAATTTCTAGGTCCCATGCAAGAAATGTGAATGAAATTCAAACATCTGGGCATCGTGGTTCGGCCGAGAACATTGAGAAGCTTGGTTTTAAAATTCTTGTAAATCCAAAACTCGCCTGAAAATCATGAAACTTGGCATGGTGTCATGTCAAGGTACTACCTTGTTGTGGTAAAAAAATGCAGAATAGGAACAAGTTTTGGTATAAGTTTCTTGCAAACCGGAGCTTCTGTCAAGAAGGCTCATGGTTCTGAGAGGGAACGTGTCACCTTTGTGTGCATAATTCAAATTTTAAATACAAGCACATGCTCCAGTGCACCAAAGCTGGTTGAAAAATCACATGTGCGTCCTCGGGTAAATTTCTAGGTCCCATGCTAGAAATGGGAATGAAATTCAAACATCTGGGCGTCGCCGCTCGAGTGTCAACCTTGAGAAACTTCATTTTTTTAATTCCTATAAATCTGAAACACGCATGAAAATCATGAAACTTGTCTTGGTGCCATGACATGGCACCAACATGCTATGGTAATTTTGCTGTCCAATTTGCGAAGGCGCACACATTAACAATAAACAAAGTCATTTTGGAACAAGTGCTTGTAGGAGATATTCCCTAGAGGCAATAATAAATGCTATTACTTATCTCCATGTTCATAATTATGTTTATGTTCCATGCTATAACTGTTATGGTTCTCGAGTCTGCAATAACACAGGCTCGGAGGAAGACTCATATGCACGTGTGGAATAATAAACGGTAAGAAGTATTCCTAGTCTGGACTCTAAGACTAGCTCAAGTGTTGCATGATGATTCTGTTTTCCTAGTCATGGGCATGTCTATGCCAGCAACTTTGAGGGCACAATGTTTAGAGAACATTTGTGTTGAATTGACCCGGATTGATGGTATGCTATGAGATTCATTCTTCACAAGTTTAATGGTACATAACACAGAGATGGTTAACGTTTGCATGATTCCTTAGACCGTGAGAGTATCGAGTTTCTTCATGCTTGCTTCATGAACTTTGGGGTTTGTTAAACGTCATCTGTAAATGGGTGGCTATTACGGTGGCTTACAGGTTCATGGAAAAGTATGTCAAGTAACTTGATAGCTCAGGATTGGGATTTGCTCCTCCGACAATGGAGAGATATTCTCGGGCCCTCTTGGTGTTATGGTATCCATAATCATCTGGCTAGACACCTCGTGATTTGATCACTGGGATGCCAAAACACGGAAAAGAGAAAAGAGAACAAAACCGGTAACGAGGTAACTTGCATGGTGGACAAATTGTTCACCATGGGGATGCAATAAATCTCACCTCGGGCATTTGTGACATATCACAAAGCAACAGGAATAGCTCACTACAACTAGAGGTTCACTCGAATATTTATTCGTGTGGGTATAGGGGTCAATATGGGTGTCCACGGCTCCGATGTTGATCATTGATCGGAAGGGGTTCCGGGTCATGTCTATACTTCACCGAACCTATAGGGTCACTGTAACGCCCTCGATGCGGCTATATCTCCCACGTGTCGAAGCACGACTTAGAGGCATAACCGCATTGAAAGCAATGTCGCAAGTGAGGTAATCTTCACACATCCCATGTAATACATAAGGGAAAGAGATACATAGTTGGCTTACAATCACCACTTCACACAATTACATGAATAAAGCATTATATCATCCAGATACAATCAAAGGTCCAACTACGGAACCAAAATAAAAAGAAGACTACCCCAAATGCTACACAGATCCCCGATCGACCCCAACTGGGCTCCACTACTGATCAACTAGAACGAAACAACACAAAAGGACAAGATCTTCATCGAGCTCCACCTTGAGCTTGGTTGCGTCATCTGCACAGTTCAACGGCACCTGCAAGCTGGTTTTGGAAGTATCTGTGAGTCACAGGGACTCAGCAATCTCACACCCTCGCGATCAAGACTATTTAAGCTTATAGGAAGGGTAAAAGATATGAGGTGGAGCTGCAGCAAGCGACTAGCATATTTGGTGGCTAACATATACGCAAAAGAGAGCGAGAAGAGAAGGCAAAGCACGTTCGAGAAATCTATGATGAAGAAGTGATCCTAGAACAACATACGTCAAGCATAACTCCAACACCGTGTTCACTTCCCGGACTCCCCCGAGAAGAGACCATCACGGTTACACACACGGTTGGTGCATTTTAATTAAGGTCAACTTTAGGTTTTCTACAACCGAACATTACAAAATTCCCATCTGCCCATAACCGCGGGCACGGCTTCCGAAAGTTCAAATCCCTGCAGGGGTGTCGCAACTTAGCCCATCAAAAGCTCTCACGGTTAACGAAGGATATTCCTTCTAGCAGGAAGACCCGATCAGGCCCGGAATCCCGGTTACAAGACATTTCGACAATGGTAAAACAAGACTAGCAAAGCCACCCAGATGTGCCGAGAAAATCCCGATAGGAGCTGCACATATCTCGTTCTTAGGGCACACCGGATGAGCAAGACGTCGGGTGGGCCAGCCCAAGTTGCCCCTGGTGGCCACCGGTCGCTGACAGGTTGGACCAACTTAGAGAAGCACTGGCGCGGGGGGGGGGGGGGGGGGGGGGGGGGGGGGGGGGGGGGGGGGGGGTTAAATAAAGATGACCCTTGAGTCTGCAGAACCCAAGGGAAAAAAGGCTAGGTGGCGAATGGTAAAACCAATGTTGGGCCTTGCTGGAGGAGTTTTATTCAAGGCGAACTGTCAAGGGGTTTCCATTATAACCCAACCGCGTAAGGAACGCAAAATCTGGGAACATAACACCGATATGACGGAAACTAGGGCGGCAAGAGTGGAACAAAACACCAGGCATAAGTCCAAGCCTTCCACCCTTTACCAAGTATATAGATGCATTAATTAAATAAGAGATATTGTGATATCCCAACAAAATATCCATGTTCCAACAAGGAACAAACTTCAATCTTCACCTGCAACTAACAACGCTATAAGAGGGGCTGAGCAAAGCGGTAACATAGCCAAACAACGGTTTGCTAGGACAAGGTGGGTTAGAGGCTTGGTTCAATAATATGGGAGGCATGATAAGCAAGTGGTAGGTATCATAGCATAGGCATAGCAAAAGAGCGAGCAACTAAGCAAGCAAAGATATGAGTGATTTGGAGGGTATGGTCATCTTGCCTGAAATCCCGCAAGGAAGAAGAACGAGTCCATGAAGAAGACAAACGGATGTAGTCGAATGGATCCTCACAACTCCAGAACGAAACTGAAGCTAACGCGAGAAGCAATCCGGAAAGAAGCAAACAACATAGTAAACAAACATCACATAAGCATGGCACGATGCACAACCAAGTATGATGCATGTCCGGTTTAAAGAGGGCATGACATGGCAAAGTGCACAAGCAAAGCTACAAGTTAAGTGGAGCTCAATATGCAACGAGTTGCATATTGACGAAACACCACGGGACTTATTTAGTTCTCTCTCGTTTAGGTACCCAACAATATTAAATGTTGTTAAACATGGCAAGAGGTGAGTCATAACAAAACTATACCATTTAAACAATTTAAATGGGGCCGGATATAACAAACAACAAACCTGGAAAATCCCCATATGCAATAGAAATTTAATGCAAACACCAATTTTAAACATTTAAATGTTATTATCATGATGCGAATGACATGTGCAAGTTTTATGTTGTATTTATGGAAACATTGATAAGAGTATATTAAGAAGCATTTGTCATCCTGGCGGAAAAGAAAAGGAGTTCCATGGCAACGATAACGAAACGATGCCACGGCAACGTCCCGGTTTCCGGTAACTCGATTGAGATGCCGATGCAAAAGGAAAAGTGACATTGCGTGTCATGTAAGGATGGTGGGGAGCTCCCGGATACCGGGTCCCCACGGGTTAGCGGCAAAAGAGGAGGACCGAGCAAGTGACAACTCGGACACGGTGCAGACAACGGGTGCATCTCATACAACACATGCAAATGTTCTCGGATGGTCGTCTCGGGGTTATACCTTCGAAGCGTGCATTATCGGAGGGGTTCGAGTTCGAAGCGGTGTAGGGGAAGTAGACGTTCTCGGACGTCGAGGGAAGTAGTGGTTCACGCGACGGTAGTCGAAGTAGTCGTTTCGGGGTCATCGGTAGTGGAACTTGACGGAAAGCACATCGATGGTAGCGGTACAGACGTTCTCAGGGTACTTGTCGGTCCGGTCTTGGTGTATGATGTACATGGCAAACATAGTGGTACTCGGTGTCTTGTCGAACCCAAGCGACGGTAGTATCGACGAGGTACTTGACATTTCGGTCTGTAGTCGTTCGAGCGTCCGTGTGGTCTTGCCGGTGGGGTACTTGGCGCTTGCGGTCCGACTCCGAGGTCATAGCCGTGTAGTTGAACTTGAAGAAAACGGGTCTCGCTGGGGACTTGGCGCATCCATTAGGAACTTGGTGGTACTTGGCGTCTTCAAACTTGCCGGTTTCGTCAACTCGAAGGGGCACATGGCATTCTTAGCGATTCCGAAGATAGCGGTAGAGTTACACTTGTTGTAGGGGTACTCGGCCATGGGGTCGAACTTAACAATTCCAAATGCTTCGAGGTCACCAACAGTTTTGCGATTACACGTCGATGTAGTGGTGCTTGTGGTCTTCGAAACCAGTGATCGTCGAGGTACTTGCAACAAAACGACAACAGTGACCCAAAGGCCAAAATGAACCAATTACACCAGAAAGCCACAGAGTTGTGGTCGTCTTGCTCTGGGTGTTTCAACGATGGTGGTGGTCATCCATGGAGGGGCGCTAGTTGCCGAAGAAGGGCCACGCCACGAGGCTCATCGAGGAAGGCAGCACACAGGAAGAGCAGCTGCAGCAGCACAACGTCGCTGCAGACACAGGAGGAGGAATGCCATGGCAGAGGAGGGGCTTGTGCACGGGAGGGAGCAGCAAGGCGGCGCTGGAGGGAGGAGGCGCTGGACTTGGGCTCCGGTGGGAGGGAGGAGGAGGCACAAGAGCGTGGCGGACGAGCGGGAGGTTCGCCGGGTCTCGGGCGCGGCATTCAGAGGAGGCAGCGGCGCGGAGGATGTAGGAGGGAAGGACGAGGCGTGATGGAGGAGGAACCAGAGGCGGGGATGGGGTCCTGTCGACGAGGTTCGACCGGAAACGGGCAGGGCGGTGGAGGCTGGCCTGATCTGGTGGTGGAAGAGGCAGCAGGAGGTCGCCGGCGCGAGGGAAGGAGAGCAGGGGAACGAAGGGAGAGGGAGGTGGATCGAAGAAGGGAGCGGCGCTGCTCTCCCTCTCTAATGGCGCGTCGAGGGATGACCCAGTCTCTGGCGCTGCGGCGAGAGAGATGGGATCGAGGGAGAGATCGAGAGGACAGGGGTCGAGCAGATGGCATCGGGCACAGGCGCTCCTAGCGGCGTGAGGAGGGAGACGAGGGAAGGGAACGAAGGAGATGGAGAGGGAGCGGCTTGGTCTAGGTTAGATCAGGGGAGAGACTGGGCCTTGGAGGCCGGCCCAAGGAGAGGGAAGTGGTCAGAGGCCGGCTGGAGCTGTTGGGCTCCTTTCACCCTCTCTCTTCTCCCTCCTAATTCTCATATTCTGTCTTTAAAAAAAACAGATGTTACAAGAAAAGATCAGGGGGTTAAGGAGAATGGTGTGGAGTATATAAGAACATCCCTCGGATCCTGCGTTTCTGAGATATTAGAATAAAATGCTTTGGCAACTTTTTTACAGGTAGAAAAATGATCCAAGTTTGAATTAATTCAAACTTGACGCATTTTTGACCCAACCAAAACAACTCAGAAAAAGATGAGATTTGGCAGAGAGGTAAATATCATGGTCCAATAATTATAGGAAATGAATGAACATTTTTAGGTGACAGAAAAATGTCATTTGCAATAAATGGGTGAGAATTGAAAGGAAGAAAACTAGTGATTGGGTGTTGCACTTGATGAGGATTGCTGACAAGAGAAAGATGCAAGTGTGTTTTGGTTGATTCCATAAGAATGGAATATTTATTATAGCTCCCTAATATATTGGGAGGATATGTTATATAGAGAAATCACCATGCGAGTTCCCTCAATTTAAATGGATCGAAGATCCTTACGATTTGATTGTTGAGAAAAAAATGGCATGATGACATGATGCAATGCAAATGATGCAAATAAGAAAGCAACGAACCAAACAAATCACACGATGAAACTCGGAAATCATGGAAGCCATCTGAAGCTCCGGTCTTGGGGCGTTACAACACTCCACCACTACGAGAGGATCTCGTCCCGAGATCTAGGATGGCACCAGAGGGAAAACGAAAGAGGAAGAGAAGAGCTAAAACTAAGTTGCTTCTTTGACCAATTATTGAAACCACGAACCTTGAGAGGTTGAACAAATTTGAAAGAAAGAATACAGCGAAGATGAACAGAGTTGAAAACACTCCGTTAAGAAAGAGGATAAGAAAGAACTGATTTGGGTAACACTCCGGTTGAAAGGATAAGCACGAAAAGAATAAGGTCCTGACAAGAACAAGAAGAAGGGTTGAAGAGAGCAACATCACAATGCCTCCGGAAGAAAAGAGAGAATGAAATGGAATTAACGGAGGAGAAAAACAATATCTTTTATCTCGAATGAGCTTGAAAGCATCTTAGGAGAAGGGTCGAACGTAATTGTTGGAAAACCAACAACAAAAAGAGTAAGCTTGTAGTGGGATTATGGAGAATATCTCAAAATTATGAGGTGAAATTCTGCCACAAACGGAAACAATGGATTGGATTGATATCAACAAGGAGACGGGAAAACTTATTCCACTGGAAGGATAAATGAAGAACTTGGGTCATTTATAAGCACCATAAATAGCAACAGTCCTTAGGGAAAGCTTTAGGTGAAATATAAACCAAGATAAATCCAAAGAAGAAATTGATGGGTTTAAATATCTCATTCCTGACAACTTTTGAATCATGAAACATGAAGGGAAATTGTCAAGAAAGACATATCACCATCTCAAAAGAAAAGTTAAAAAGAATTGCACTCCGGAATGTAAGAAGAAGAATGTTTGAGCTCCTTAGAAAAGAATCTCAATGAACACTTGGAGAAGGGATTATTTCCTTGATGAACCATCGTGTAGAACATCCATGAAGAACTCCGGTAACAAAAGGATGCTCAAACGGATGGAAAAAGAGGTTGAAAACACAAGGTGAATCCTTGTACCGATTTAGATGAATCTCCGTGGTGAAATAGTTGAAAAAGATTGGAACTCCGGGAAAAAGAGAAGATGAACAATTGAAATCAGGAATTTGATGAACCTCCGGAATAAGGAATTAATCATTTCTGTGAATCAAGAATAAGAATTATGTTATGCTCCTCCTTCACCAATTAAATTGATGACGAGCAAACGGATTGCATACAACTTATTCTCGTTGAAAAGGATTAGGAGAGATATCGATAACTTGATAAGGTCTTCAACGAAACACCGGTAGGATTGAAAATGAACGAAGTAAAGATAAAGAAACACCGGGAAAAATTAGCAAATGAACGAAGGTACATGAGAGGGTTTAGATCCATGATAACGAAGAGATCATGAACTGATTAGAGGATATTCGAACGATGCACCGGTATGATTTGGAGAATGTGAGCTGCCAGCTGAAATGAATAATAATGAGATGATGGCCTTCGGAGAATCAAACTGAAAAGACTCCTGAATTTGCACCGGATGGGTGAAAAGAAATCTCACAATCGAAAACAATTATGGGAGGATGGCAACAAGCTTGAACTACGCATCTCTGAGAGAATGGTTAAGATTTTGAGGAAAACTCTTCTTCGGTCATCGAAATCTGAGAATTACGACGAGAAACACCACCAAATTGTTGAGATACTCCGGAATAAAGAAGAATGGAAAATTTGAACCAACGATGAAAAGAATTTGAAAGATCTTGGAGAAAAACATATGACTGATGATGAATCATTCTTACGTCAAACATGTAAAAGAATTTTAAGGATATCTCCGGGAGAATTAGAAGACTTAGGTAAGATCCTAGGAAAAGACCTGTGGGTTAGGGCCCACTCAAAAGATACACCGTTGAAAAGATTTAAAAGAGAGGTTGCACCGGTTGAATTAAATGGCTAGAATGAGCTAAACAATCTCGAAAGGGCTTGGAAGGAATACGAAAGCAGAGTGGAAACACGAATCTTCTGAGATTTCTTGAGCACTTCGGAACATATGAATAGCGAAGAATGGATGATTATGAGGTGCACTGGTATGATAAAACTTATGAAACGAGGAAAGGATATGATCAACACCAAAAGCTTGAATTGAAACCACCGGAGAAGAAAAGAATGGAGAATGAAGAACGAGTAGAGCATCTTCATGAGAAACACCGGGTAAAAACATGAAGGAAAAAGAATGGAGAGAATTCCATCAATAAAATGGATAGTGATTAAGAAATCTGAATCCTTGAAGAAAAAGGGTGGGTGGGTGGGAAAAACAAAGGCAACTTGAGGACAGATGAAACGAACAACGTTGAGAAGGACTGATAATTGATCTTGCAAAAATTGACAAGATTTAACCCACTTGAAGAGAAGCACACCGGTTGAAAAGGATTGACATGGCAATCTCGATGATCATGAAGGATTGGTATTCACATAGAAATATGAGAACACCGCTTAGGGAAGTTATGGAATCAACACTTGACTTCGAAGCAACTCGAATAGCACAACTCAAAAAAAAACAAGGATCAGCTTGCAGAATAAGCCAGAACAAACATATGATAGAGATTTCGTCCGAAGTTTTCGTCGTGGGGCCTACACGGGCTCGATCGTACAGTACCATCATGTACAAGGCAGTGCACATGACATACGAAGCGTCCCTGAGTCGGCATAGCCAAGGACTCTTTAAGACACAACGAGACCACTGTAAAACCAACCGTGAATAGGCGGACCACTAGACATCGAACCCCAATTTCAAATCATACATCTGTCGGAAAGAAATCCTAAGAGCTACTTGAATTCCCACTTATAAACTCCCGAAACTATCCGGTTATGCAAGCAGGTGTTGGGGATACAGGGGAAGCATAATATCTCACCCAAAACTAACAAATCCTACATCCAGCTGTATCCATCCTTTAACACATAACCAAGAAACCTTCGGAAATCGTCTACCTCAACCTTCGAAAAGCATCCGTTATACGAGTTATGGCAATACTCCCGAACTCCAGCCCCAATACTGGGTGGCGTCGAGGTTATCTCACCAACAACTGTATAAAAGAGATTTTCGATGTCGGCAAACCTAATCTCAGGTATTCCAGAACTGCAACGATAAAATTGTGACAACAACACCTCGGAGCTCAACTCCACGGGACACTGCCACAACCCCTAAACGACAGGAGGCACCAAGAGCAATGTTCTCATCACAAAACCATCGGAACGATTCCAAGATACCCGAGTGATCCTAAAAAAAATTTAGTGAAATTTGAGAAGAGAAGAGTCAAAACTCTATGTCAGGATGCCTCACCAGAGCGACGAAGGGACTGAGGAGTAAAAAGAATTCCTAACTCCATGATATATAATTCCTAAATGACTCAAATCATTTCTAGACTCAATAACGCCAGCGATTCGATCAAGCAGGGGGCTCCTAAGGTTGGGGATGGCTCTGATACCAACTTGTAACGCCCTCGATGCGGCTATATCTCCCACGTGTCGAAGCACGACTTAGAGGCATAACCGCATTGAAAACAATGTCGCAAGTGAGGTAATCTTCACACATCCCATGTATCTCTTTCCCTTATGTATTACATGGGATGTGTGAAGATTACCTCACTTGCGACATTGCTTTCAATGCGGTTATGCCTCTAAGTTGTGCTTCGACACGTGGGAGATATAGCCGCATCGAGGGCATTACAGTCACACGCTTAAGGGTCATCTATCTGCTGAATACTAGACAGGGAGTCTAAGAGAAAATCATCGAAAATGTTTTGGACACCGAAAAGTTTCAGACAGCGGAAAAGTTCCACAGAGAGAGGTCACCGGATGAGTTTCGGTGAAACTGAAAAAGTTGTTTCGGGGTATGCCATTAAGTCAAAATGGTTTCGGCACATGCCTGATAATTCTTGGATGGTGCCAGAATCATTCTGGAAACTTTTTGGAATTTTCAAAAATAAAAACAGGAAATGTTCCGGAGCTGCCGGAACCGGTTCAGATGCTTTTCGCAGATGAAAATCACTAAACTGGAATTGTTCCAGAATGCATTGAAAATTATTACGGTGGGTATTGGAAATGTTGTAAGCCCACATAAATATTTTCATTTCGAACGGACGCTGAAAAATGTCGTCGTGAATAGTGAAAGTGCTTTTTGGGATATTTTATTGGAAGCCACCTTTTGGGGCTTTGCCCAAAAGATCTATGGATGGCATGGAAGGGTGGGAACCTCCTTTGGGGGGGGGGCCAAGGGGTGGGACGTTCATGGGTGCAGCTCATCCATCGGGCCCCACTTGTCCCTTGTTGTCACTCTTTAGGTCCTTGGGAAGGACTCCATTTCATGTGGGTTTTGACTTTTCTTGTAAAACCACCCTACCCCTTGGGATTTCCTATAAATAGAGGTGGAGGGGCAGCCCTCCACTATCATCCCTTGCTCGCATACACATGCCATGCATTATCTGGCTTCTTCTCTCCCTCCCACGAAAAGAGTTTCGTAGAGCCGTAAGGCTGTCTGGGTTCCAGCAGGAACTAGCTCTGGACAGCGAAGCCGTGCCGGATAGATGACACCATATGTGTGCAACTCTGTAGAGAGATCGTAGTTCGGTCTTAGTTCGTGAGTTCCTCCCGAAGGGCTGTCCAAGCAACCGTCCGAGTTTCAAAGGTCCTCCCGAAGGGCTGTCTGAGTGACCGTTCGAGTTTTGAAGGTCCTCCTGAAGGGCTGTCCGCGACACCGTCCGAGGGGCTGTTCGACCGCCTCCCGAAGGGCTGTCTGAGGATCATATGAGGGTATACATCCTCGCGGTTGGTAGGTTGTAAATCCTAGCTGCAGGGATCTGCACCGCCGATCGCCATTGACTCTACTTCCCGCTGCGCTACGAGTCTGTACCGAAAAAGATCAAACCATGTATGCAGTCTCCATAGTGTTCCTGGGATGGTGCGTAGGTCGGAATATTTTTGTTTTTTGCTGCGTTACCCTATAGTGGCATCATGATCCGTGCTATGCGTAGATGCAGATTGCGATCTAGAATACATAGAGATGTATGGGTATTGCATAATATAAATAGGTAGTAGATGAGATATATTGCTGAAAATTATTTATGCGAGTGACAGATGAAATCTATTACCCGATGTTCTTGTTGCTTCCTTGGAATTTGCATATTTCTGATCTTGATAAAATTATGTTGGAGTTTCAATGTTCTGGCAATCCGCGATCCTGATTGATCAACGAAGTGCTAACAGTTCATTGAATTCCACCGTAGTTAAAAAGAAAGATGAAATTTAGCAGACGAAAGGGCAATGCGGATATGATCTTCATGGGGGTCATGCGTATGATGAAGTTCAGTATGGGGCTCGAGATTTTATTATCTTGTGTTTCATACACCCCGTGAAGTTAATCTAGCGACTTGAATTATCATACTTGATGATGGACGTTGGTAGCTTTGGTTTGTTTCGAAACCTTAGAAGCCACGAAAAAAAAGTCTTTGCATGAACCGATTAGAGGTGTCTAACTTGGTTTTGCAGTAGGGTTTTACATGTGCATGTGATGTGGTATAGCAGTGCTCATAATAATTTGATTATGTATGAGATGACTATATGATGTAAATTGATTAACATGACCTGCGTGTCATGATTCGGCACGATGGCTGGAGCCATATGATTGTCACTTTAGTGACCTGCGTGTCAACCTTAAGTAATGCACTTATTTTATTAGCTATAGAGATAGCAATATTATCTGGTGCATCGACAAGGTGGTGGCAATCTTCGTGAAGGTGCACACCGACATGAATGCCGAAGACGAAGAAATGAAAGACTTCTTCGTCAGAAAGGGCTATACCATATCATGATATTATGAGTTGCTTGAGATGTTTATCCCTTATGATGCACCCTTATTGATTGCGCGGTAGTCGCTTTTTATTAGGGTGATCTCTCACTAAAATATCAAGTAGTTAGTGTTCTCCCAAGTGTAGCACCGTCACGACACCTATCTTTTCGGGGTGCGCCATGGATGCATGGGTACGAACGATTAGAGAAGTGTGAAGCGGGTGAGGTCAAACCTCGCAGCAAGATCACTTGGTTGTCTTGACGTTCATGGAAGGATCGTCTTGAGCTCGGAACACACACATCGAAAGATGAGAAAGAGTCACATAGAGATGTGATCGGCAATTTGGCCTACCGATTAAAATTCCCATTATGAGATGATGATTCTATGGCGATGAATTAAAGTCTGGATCTTGTATCACTCGAAATTAATTATGAGAGATATTGATTTGAGTGGGAGCGCACTGTTGAATTAACATGTTTAATTCTTAGTGCAATTAATTATGAACACCGTCTAAGTGTTTCTTGCAAAATAGTTGTAGAATAATGGTTCGTGTTTCCACCTTCCCTGTTAAAATTGAATAGCTGTTAAATATCTGGTTAAAACTTTACGATTGGTAACGTAATGTGAGGATTGTCCTCAAAAGTGCTGAGAAGGACTTTGTACTATCGCATGCTTTCCGTATCCTCCCGCTAATGCTATGGATCATGTGAGTCTCGTCCTTCAATCCAAAAGCTAGAATTATGTTACGGTCAAGTGGAATATGTTTGCTTCCATGAAACCCAAACTTCGAAAGTTGGGATAGTTATATGATATTCATGGAACTGAAAATTATTTTCAGATACAAACAAAGCAATGTTTGTTTCCAAGTATTAGTAAAAGTGTTTACTATGCATTTGACTAGTGGGAAAGGGATCGAGAAGAACGCCTGTCATATAATGAAAGGTGAATAAAACAACAACTTAAAGTGAAAGGCAGTGTCCAAAGGGTGTTAGTATGACTTACACGCCTAGGAAATCCGGGGATAACGCCACTCTTAAGTTGGGTGCTTCTTTTGCGAGTAGGAGAAATACTAAAAGTTAAACTGTTAGAAGTATAAAGGCAGAAAGAAAGATGACTGGAATATCCAGCTCATGTATGAATGTCATACAAGTTTTTGATGTATAGTAGGTTGGTCAAAGATATAGTTCTTGGGAATTATGGTTAAACATGTTAATCACTAATTCTTGGGTATTGTGAGTTAATCAAAGATACCCGCTCAATTGCATTCTGTTATGAATCAATGTAAGAGCTACTATGGCCTAAACGGATAGCCAGAAATGAGGTTAAGGTATACACAGGGAATATACTAAATGTTACTATACCTTCCATCGGTGTATTGTTGTCTGTATTTATTTCGTAATTCATTTAGAGTTTTACAAACTCTAGCCCATTGCATAAGGTATCTTGCGAGAAGGTTGTTTATAAGAGAACTTTTTATGTTCGATGTTATGAATAACACAAGGGCCATACTAACATTATGAATGAGATGTATGTTATGAATATTGATAATAATACAATACCTCTAGGTTTACTTTCATAATACATTTTAGAGTTTCATACACTCTAGCCCATTGCACAATGTTTGTTGCAACAGAGTTGTTCATAAAAACAACAATTGTTGTTAAGTATTATGAATAACATGAAGGGCCATGATTCCATCCAAGATGGGATGTATGTTATGAATATTGATGGTAATATGATACATCCATAACACTGACGCTAAATGTCACGAGACTAAAAGAATACCACACAAGTGTGGCACTACATTTGGTCACATTGGAGAAACCCGCATGGAAAATTCCATTATGATGGATTTTGAAGTCTTTTGATTTTGAATCATCTGACACTTGCAACTTTCCTCCAAAAAGTCAAGTGACTAAAATACCGTTCACAGGCCAAAAGGAACGAAGAACAAACTTATTAGTGATCATACATTTGATGTGTGTAGTCCGATAAGTGTTGTTAGTGTTGGATTTATTTATCTTCAGAAATGACTCAAATAGATATATGGATATTTACTTGATGAGATGTAAGTCTGGATCTTTTGAAATCATTCGAAAGGTTTTCAAAAATGAAGTAGAAGTTGTTGTAATAAGAAAATTATGTTTCTGCAATTTGATTGCACAAAGGAATATTTGAGTTACGTGTTTAGCGATTGTCTGATGAGTTGTGGAACGGGTTTCATAACTTGCACCTCCCGGAACACCACTGCAATTGAAAAGTCCATGGAGATGTAATCTAACAATTTATGACATGGTAAGGTCAAAGAAGACATAAATAAATTTGCCATTATCCCTTTTAAAGTGATGCTTTAGAGACTGCAGCTTTTACACTGAAAAGAGCTACATCGGGTCTGTTGAAATGAAGCCATGGTATGGTACGCCCAACCATGTTATATCTTTTCTTAACATTTGGAATATGGGGCTCTTGTGTAAAAGGTTACGAACCTATTCCAAATCGGACAAGTGCTACTTTGTAGGTTATACCAAAATGTTGGGTATTCCTCCCTCACTATACCGAGGCAAATAGTTTTGCCGCGAAATGTTGTTCTTTTAAAGAGAATGGTTCTTTCAAAAAGGTGAGTGGGAGAATAGTGCAGCTCGGCGAGATAAATGGTATCTTCATCATCAGATCAAAGGAAAGAGACCTTGGAAGTAATTATAGAGTTTCCTACTGTGACTGATACGGAAGTCTCTACAATAAAATGTATGAACTTCGGTCGAACTTGCAGCTAAACCACGTAGGCAAGGCTCGTGCAAACCTCTCAGGTGCACAGATGAGATATTGTTGTTAGACAACATTATACCTACGATACACAAGGAAGCGTTGATGGGCCCTGACTCTGGAATTGGCTAAATGGCAATACAACCCGAGTTAGTTTCCATATAAGTAATTCAAGATTAAAACCTTGATACACCTTTCAGAAGACTTAGAGTCTAACGAATATTTAGGGAACTTAAAACAGATACGGATAAAAATGTTTGATCCATAAAGCTCGACTTGTTGAAATAACATGTTAAAGAGTTGACTACAATTAGGTTGTTTTCATCGTAGCGATGCTTAATGTCGGTTCGGGTTGAACTAGCAATTAATACATATTTCAATCATGAGATATGAAACATGGATGACAATTGGATTTCCATCTGATGGAAATGAAACCAAGGACTTGCATGTGTTACAGTCCAAGGCATTTTCTCTATCCAGAGGATGCTAGTAAGGGTGCAAACTTCAGAGTTCTAGCGATGGACAGAAGAGAGCAAAATGGAGTTGGAATCTTCGTGCTTTGATGAAATGGTCAAAGGGGTTTGACTTCATCAATAGGTAACGAAGATGCTTGTAATTCAAGAAAGTAAGTGGGAGTGTAATAATATTTCTAAAAACCTTGTGTGCTTGACACATTGTTAATTGGAAATAAATTTCTTGACACGAATTAGGACTTCATTTGAAAATAGTTTTTTGATGAAGTGCTTAGGCTGAATAGCCTCAATATTAGGCATAATGATCTATGGAGATAGATTTACCTAATAGGGCTAAGCAATGAATACATATTGACAAGGGGCTTAAACCTTTTAGAATTTAAAATCGCCAAGGAATGATTCTTGCCAGAGTCACATGGAAGAGTTTTTTGCAAGACTCGGTGTCCCAAAATACTGATGAGCAAAATACATGATGCAGATTCCACACACTTTTGTGTTTGGATTAATCATGTATTCCATGGTATGTAAAACAACCAGATATGTCCTATACTCCCAAGGTGTTGCGAGCATGGATACTAAAGTGATCAAAGTACTGATCGTGGGACAACAGTGAAAGATATCATTGAGTACTAGAGTAAGTACTGATGATATGTTTTCTTGCAAGCGGAGATCATGAAGAGTTTGTTGTAAAATGTTACATCGATACAGTCTTCATCTTTTCTCCATGCGATTTTCGATTTAAGTTAAGGGTTTTGTGTAATACACAATATGGTGGCACGGTAGTTGGAAATTGTTCCCAACAGGATACTGTGGTGAATTCTATAACAAATGACTAAGTATGTTGACTCTTTAGTAGCGACAAACAAGATGTTGAATCATATAGTTCATTCATGAACTTAGTACGGTTCCAAGATGGCTTTTGTCAATGGGACACTACTTCAGGTAGTTTCTCCATAACTCAATCTGAGGAATCAAGGTTCGACCTGTGATTCACATACATAAAAGCCAAGTCCGCACAAAATATGAATTTTGCGAAAGCGTGAAAACGCGAGGATATGCAGAGATAGACACGGAGCTGAAGTTGTCAGATCCGATGGACATCAGGCTATACCACATGCGAAGCATTTTTTACACCGGTATGCCATGGGTGTAAAGTGCATTAGCATTAACTAGATTATTGACTCTAGTGCAAGTGGGAGTCTATAGGAGATATACCCTAGAGGCAATAATAAATGCTATTACTTATCTCCATGTTCATAATTATGTTTATGTTCCATGCTATAACTGCTATGGTTCTCGAGTCTGCAATAAGACGAGGCTCGGAGGAAGACTCATATGCACGTGTGGAATAATAAACAGTAAGAAGTATTCCTAGTATGGCCTCTAAGACTAGCTCAAGTGTTGCATGATGATTCTGTTTTCCTAGTCATGGGCATGTCTATGCCGGCAACTTTGAGGGCACAATGTTAAGAGAACATTTGTGTTGAATCGACCTGGATTGATGTTATGCTATGAGATTCATTCGTCACACATTTAATGGTACATAACACAGAGATGGTTAACGTTTGCATGATTCCTTAGACTGGGAGAGTATCGAGTTTCTTCATGCTTGCTTCATGAACTTTGTGGTTTGTTAAACGTCATCCGTAAATGGGTGGCTATTACGGCGGCTTACGGGTTCATGGAAAAGTATGTCAAGTAACTTGATAGCTCAAGATTGGGATTTTCTCCTCCGACGACGGAGAGATATTATCGGGCCCTCTCGGTGTTATGGTATCCATAATCGTTCGGCCAGACACCTTGTGATTTGATCACTGCGATGCCGGAACATGGAAATGAGAAAGGAGAACAAAACCAGTAACAAGGTAACTTGCATGGTGGACAAATTGTTCATCCATGGGGATGAAATATATCTCACCTCGGGTATTTGTGACATATCGCGAAGCAACAGGAATAGCTCACTGCAATTAGAGGTTCACTCGAATATTTATTCGTGTGGGTATAGGGCTCAATATGGGTGTCCACGGCTCCGATGTTGATCATTGAGCGGAAGGGGTTCCGGGTCATGTCTATACTTCACCGAACCTATAGGGTCGAACGCTTAAGGGTCATCCATCTACTGAATACTAGATAGGGAGTCTGAGACAAAATCATCGAAAAAGTTTTGGACACCGAAATGTTTCGGACAGCGGAAAAGTTCCGGAGAGAGAGGTCACCGGATGAGTTTCGGTGAAACCGAAAAAGTTGTTTCGGGGTATGCCATTAAGTCCAAATGGTTTCGGCACATGCCTGATAATTCTTGGAGGGTGCCAGAATCATTCTGGAAACTTTTTTGAATTTTCAGAAACAAAAACCGGAAATGTTCCGGAGCTGCCGGAACCGGTTCAGATGCTTTTCGCAGATGAAAATAACTAAACTGGAATTGTTCCAGAACATGTTGAAAAATATTATGGTGGGTACTGTAAATGTTCTAAGCCAACATAAGTATTTTCAGTTTGAACGGACGCTGAAAAATGTCGTCGTGAATAGTGAAAGTGCTTTTTGGGATATTTTATGGAAAGCCACCTTTTGGGGCTTTGCCCAAAAGATCTAGGGATGACATGGAAGGGTGGGAACCTCCTTTTAGGGGGACCCACAAGGGGTGGGACGTTCATGGGTGCAGCTCATCCATGGGGCCCCACTTGTCCCTTGTTTTCACTCTTTAGTTCCTTGGGAAGGACTCCATTTCATGTGGCTTTTGGGTTTTCTTGTAAAATCACCCTACCCCTTGGGATTTCCTATAAATAGAGGTGGAGGGGCACCCCTCCATTCTCATCCCTTGCTCTCATACACATGCCATGCATTATCTGGCTTCTTCTCTCCCTCCCACGAAAAGAGTTTCGTAGAGCCGTAAGGCTATCTGGGTTCCGGCAGGAACTAGCTCTGGATGGCGAAGCCCTGCCAGATAGATGACACCGTCTATGTGCAACTCTATAGAGAGATCGTAGTTTCGGTCTTAGTTCGTGAGTGCCTCCCGAAGGGCTGTCCGAGTGACCGTATGAGTTCCGAAGGTCCTCCCGAAGGGCTGTCCGAGTGACCGTTCGAGTTTCGAAGGTCCTCCCAAGGGCTGTCCGCGACACCGTCCGGGGGACTGTTCGACCGCCTCCCAAAGGGCTGTCTGAGGATCAGATGAGGGTATACATCCTCGCGGTTGGGAGGTTGTAAATCCTAGTTACGGGGATCTGCATCGTCGATCGTCATCGACTCTACTTCCCGCTGTGGTACGAGTCGGTAATGAAAAAGATCAAACCATGTATGCAGTCTCCATACTGGTCCTGGGCTGGTGCGTAGGTCGGAATTTTTTTATTTTCTGCTGCGTTACCCTACAGTGCTATCACGTTACGATCGGAAACACAAGTATTATTCAAACCGTGGGCGTTCTATTTACCATTTACGTGCTGCCACGTGTCCCCTTTTTTATTAGCTAGGAGGCGCCGTGCAGGGTAGCTATTTGAGTACGGGAGGCGTGCGATCAGACCCCTACGCGTGCTTATCAGGAGGAGAGCCCTTTGACCTCCATCTGCCGTCCACCTATCTCCCAAGGTACCATTAATGGCGCTCGAGGATCTGTTTAATGGCATGGCAATGTCTCACTCGACTGAGATTTAAGAGAGAAAAAAGTTAATCTGAAAAGAAAATTTTGCATGGATCTTGATGTAAGATCTGACGGACCTATATAGCATCTACTGCGACATATAGCAAGACTAATGAATATATATATATATATATATATATATATATATCAGGACGACGAGAGTGGATAATAATTGTCTTACATAATTAGGAAGATAATTAAAAAGCCACATGTGGCTACGCCCAAAATACACAAGGGAAAAACAAGAAGGAAGACGCATACAACCATCTGGCTCGCTGATCTCTACTTTCTTCATGCGGTGCAGGTCGCGGAGACTAGTTCTCGCGGCGGGCGATGATCTCTTTCATAAGTTTCATGTCCTTAATACGCTGCTTGGCACCATCCATGGATTCCTCCACCAGCCTGTTGCGCTCGATGCGGAGCATGTCATTCTCATCCATAAGTTTCTTGATGATGACGCCCGTCCTCTACAACACGGCAGCGGTCTCCTCCTCCTGCTTCGCCCTTCCAGCGATCTTTGCCCTCAGCAGGTCACGCTCGCCCCAGAACTTCGCATTGCCCTCCCCGAGTTGCCGGATGACGCCGGTAGCCTCATCCTGCATCCTCGCCTAGCCGGAGATCTGATCCATCTAGCTATGGACTAAAACATGCATGCGCTTGTAAGAGTCCTCACCTGCCAGTGAGAAATTTTCCCAGGCCGCCACGGCACGGCGGGACCTCCCTGCTGCTTCGGCGGCACGGCGGGACATCTCTGGTGCTTCTACGGCGTGGCCGGATGATGTCTACTGCACAACCTTCTTCTTGTAGACGTTGTTGGGCCTCCAAGTGCAGAGGTTTGTAGGACAATAGCAAATTTCCCTCAAGTGGATGACCTAAGGTTTATCAATCCGTGGGAGGCGTAGGATGAAGATGGTCTCTCTCAAGCAACCCTGCAACCAAATAACAAAGAGTCTCTTGTGTCCCCAACACACCCAATACAATGGTAAATTGTATAGGTGCACTAGTTCGGCGAAGAGATGGTGATACAAGTGCAATGTGGATGGTAGATAAAGGTATTTGTAATATGAAATTATAAAAACAACAAGGTAACAAGTGATAAAAGTGAGCGTAAACGGTATTGCAATGCTAGTAAACAAGGCCTAGGGTTCATACTTTCGCTAGTGTAAGTTCCCTCAACAATACTAACATAATTGGATCACAAAACTATCCCTCAACATGCAACAAAGAGTCACTCCAAAGTCACTAATAGCGGAGAACGAACGAAGAGATTATGGTAGGGTACGAAACCACCTCAAAGTTATTCTTTCCAATCAAGCCGTTGGGCTATTCCTATAAGTGTCACAAACAGCCCTAGAGTTCGTACTAGAATAACACCTTAAGACACAAATCAACCAAAACCCTAATGTCACCTAGATACTCCAATGTCACCTCAAGTATCCGTGGGTATGATTATACGATATGCATCACACAATCTCAGATTCATCTATTCAACCAACACAAAGGACCTCAAAGAGTGCCCCAAAGTTTCTACCGGAGAATCACGACGAAAACGTGTGCAAACCCCTATGCATAGGTTCCCAATGTCACGAAACCCGCAAGTTGATCACCAAAACATACATCAAGTGGATCAATAGAATAACCCATTGTCACCACGGTTATCCCACGCAAGACATACATCAAGTGTTCTCAAATCTTTAAAGACTCAATCCTATAAGATAACTACAAAGGGAAAACTCAATTCATTACAAGAGAGAAGAGGGGGAGGAGAAACATAGGATCCAACTATAATAGCAAAGTTCACGATACATAAAGATCGTATCATCTCAAGAACACGAGAGAGAGATCAAACACATAGCTACTGGTACATACCCTCAGCCCTGAGGGAGAACTACTCCCTCCTCGTCACGGAGAGCGTCGGGATGATGAAGATGGCCACCGGTGAGGGATCCCCCCTCCGGCAGGGTGCCGGAACAGGGTCCCGATTGACTTTTGGTGGCTACAGAGGCTTGCGGTGGTGGAACTCCCGATCTAATCTCCGTTCTAGAAGTTTTAGGGTACGACGATAGATATGGGTGTAGGAAGTACGTCGGAGGAGCCACGGGGGGCCCACGAGGAAGGGGGCGCGCCCCCACCCTCGTGGGCAGCCCGTGTCTCCCCTGACGTGCACTCCAAGTTCCCCGGGTTTCTTTCCTTTCAAAAATAACTTCTCCAGTTGATTTCGTTCCATTTCGACTTCGTTTGATATTCCTTTTTTTCGAAACACGAAAATAGGCAAAAAAACAACAAATCTGGGCTGGGCCTCCGATTAATAGGCTAGTCCCAAAAGTAATATAAAAGTGGAAAATAAAGCCCAATATTGCCCAAAACAGTAGATAATATAGCATGTAGCAATCAAAAATTATAGATACGTTGGAGATGTATCAAGCATCCCCAAGCTTAATTCCTGCTCGTCCTCGGGTAAGTAAATGATAAAAAAGATATTTTTTGATCTGGAATGCTAGTTGGCATAATTTCAATGTAATTCTTCTTACTTGTTATGTGAATATTCAGATCCGAAAGATTCAAGAAAAAAGTTCATATTGACATAAAAATAATAATACTTGAAGCATAGTAACTAAGCAATTATGTCTTCTCAAAATAACATGGCCAAAGAAAGTTCATCCCTTCAAAATCATATAGTTTAGTCATGTTTCATTTTCGTCACACAAGAATGCTCTCATCATGCACAACCCCGATGACAAGCCAAGCAATTGTTTCATACTTTAGTAATCTCAAACTTATAAACCTTCACGGAATACATGAGCGTGAGGCATGGATATAGCACTATGGGTGGAATAGAATAATGAGGGGGTTATGTGGAGAAGACAAAAAAAGAGAAAGTCTCACATCAACGAGGCTAATCAATGGGCTATGGAGATGCCCACCGATTCATGTTAATGCAAGGAGTAGGGATTGCCATGCAACGGATGCACTAGAGCTATAAAAGTATGAAAGCTCAACAAAAGAAACTAAGTGGGTGTGCATCCAACTTGCTTGATTACAAAGACCTAGGGCACTTGAGGAGGCTCATTGTTGGAATATACAAGCCAAGTTCTATAATGAAAAATTCCCACTAGTATATGAAAGTGACAGAACAAGAGACTCTCTATCATAAAGATCATGGTGTTACTTTGAAGCACAAGTGTGGAAAAAGGATAGTAGCATTGTCCCTTTTTTGGCCTTTTTTTATTTGGCCTTTCTTCTTTTTTATGGCCTTTCTCTTTTTTTGGGACAATGCTCTATTGAATGATGATCATCACACTTCTATTTATTTACAACTCAATGAAACAACTCGATACTAGAACAAAGATGACTCTATAGGAATGCCTCCGGTGGTGTACCAGGATATGCAATGAATCAAGAGTGACATGTATGAAAGAATTATGAACGGTGGCTTTGCCACAAATACTATGTCAACTACATGATCATGCTAAGCAATATTACAATGATGAATGTGTCATGATAAACGGAATGGTGGAAAGTTGCATGGCAATATATCTCGGAATGGCTATGGAAATGCCATAATAGGTAGGTATGGTGGCTGTTTTGAGGAAGATATAAGGAGGTTTATGTGTGAAAGAGCGTATCATATCACGGGGTTTGGATGCACCGGCGAAGTTTGCGCCAACTCTCAATGTGAGAAAGGGCAATGCACGGTACCAAAGAGGCCAGCAAGGATGGAAGGGTGAGAGTGCGTATAATCCATGGACTCAACATTAGTCATAAAGAACTCATATACTTATTGCAAAAATCTACAAGTCATCAAAAACCTCGGTACTACGCGCATGCTCCTAGGGGTATAGATTGGTAGGAAAAGACCATCGCTCGTCCCCAACCGCCACTCATAAGGAGGACAATCAAATAACACCTCATGTTTCAAATTTGTTACACAACGTTTACCATACGTTCATGCTACAGAACTTGCAAACTTCAACACTAGCATTTCTCAATTTCACAACTACTCAACTAGCACGACTTTGATATTATCACCTCCATATCTCAAAACAATCATCAAGCATCAAACTTTTCTTAGTATTCAACACACTCATAAGAATTCTTACAAATCTTTTATGCTTATCATATTAGGATTTTAAGCAAATTACCATGCTATTTAATACTCCCAAAATAATCTAAGTGAAGCAAGAGAGTTCATCTATTTCTTCAAAATAAAACCACCACCGTGCTCTAAAAAGATATACGTGAAGCACTAGAGCAACGGCAAACTACCCCGAAAGATATAAGTGAAGATCAATGAGTAGTCGAATAATTATGCAACTATGTGAAGACTCTCTAACATTTAATAATTTCAGATCTTGGTATTATATTCAAACAGCAAGCAAAGAAAAATAAAATGACATTCTAAGAATGACAAACATCATGTGAAGAAGCAAAAACTTAGGATCAACCGATACTAACCGATAGTTGTTGAAGAAGAAAGGTGGGATGCCAACCGGGGCATCCCCAAGATTAGGCGCTTGAGACTTCTTGAAATATTATCTTGGGTGCCTTGGGCATCCCCAAGCTTGAGCTTGTGTGTCTCCTTAATTCCTCTCATATCATGGTCTCCCTAAATCTGACAAGCTTCATCCACACAAAACTCAACAAGGACTCGTGAGATAAGTTAGTATAAACCATTGCAAAAACCTTATGATACTCTACTGTAGAAAATCAGTAAAATTATTATTAAACATTGCATACTAAATGCCTCTGCATATTTAATAGTCCTATCCTCAAATAGAATCATTAAAGAAGCAAACATATGCAAACATAACAGCAATCTGCCTAAACAGGATAGTCTGTAAAGAATGCTGCAACATCCATACTTCCCTAGCTCCAAAAATTATGAAAGAAAATTCCCACTGTAGTAAATTTATCAGATCTAAATATTAAAAAGGTTTCAACATTTTATCACATTATGACTTTTCTAGGGAATTATTGCAACAGCGGTAAACTTTCTGTTTTCAAACAGCAGCATGTATACTTGTAACATAGGCATAGTAAAGGCTATCAATGCCACTTTTATTGAAATAAAGGATGCAAAACATTGTTCTAAATAACAGCAAGCAAATCCTAACAAAATAAATTGACGCTCCAAGAAAAACACATATCGTGTGGTGAATAAAAAAATAGCTCCAAGTAAAGTTATCGATGAACGAAGACGAAAGAGGGGATGCCTTCCGGGGCATCCCCAAGCTTAGGCTCTTGGTTGTCCTTGAATATTACCTTGGGGTGCCTTGGGCATCCCCAAACTTAGGCTCTTGCCACTCCTTATTCCATAGTCCATCGAATCCTTACCCAAAACTTGAAAACTTCACAACACAAAACTTAACAGAAAACTCGTAAGCTCCGTTAGTATAAGAAAATAAATCACCACTTCAAGGTACTGTAATGAACTCATTATTTATTTATATTGGTGTTAAACCTACTGTATTCCAACTTCTCTATGGTTTATAAACTATTTTACTAGCCATAGATTCATCAAAACAAGCAAACAACACAATGAAAACAGAATCTGTCAGAAACAGAACAGTCTGAAGTAATCTGAATCAAACATATACTTATGGAACTCATAAAATTCTCAAATAAATTGCTGGACCTGAGTAATTTATCTGTTAATCATCTTAAAAAATAATTAACTAAATATCACTCTCCAAATAAAAATGGCAGCAATTCTTGTGAGCGCTAAAGTTTCTGTTTTTTACAGCATGATCAACAAGACTCTCCCCAAGTCTTCCCAAAGGTACTACTTGGCACAAAAACTAATTAAACACATAAAACCACATATAGACAGAGGATAGATGAATTATTTATTACTAAACAGGAGCAAAAATCAAGGAACAAAAGTACAGTTGGGTTGCCTCCCAACAAGCGCTATCGTTTAACGCCCCTAGCTAGGCATGATGATTTCAATGATGCTCACATAAAAGGATAAGAATTGTAACATAAAGAGAGCATCATGAAGAATATGACTAGCACATTTAAGTCTAACATACTTCCTATGCATAGCGATTTTGTGAGCAAACAACTTGTGGGAACAAGAATCAACTTGCATAGGAGGGTAAAACAAGCATAACTTCAAGATTTTAAGCATATAGAGGGGAAACTTGATATTATTGCAATTCCTACAAGCATATATTCCTCACTCATAATAATTTTCAGTAGCATCATGAATGAATTCAACAATATAACCAGCACCTAAAGCATTCTTTTCATGATCTACAAGCATAGAAAATTTACTACTCTCCACACAATAAAAATTCTTCTCATGAATAATAGTGGGAGCAAACTCAACAAAATAACTATCATGTGATTGAAAATTAAGATCAAGATGACAAGTTTCATGGTTATCATTATTATTTAAAGCATACGTTTCATCACAATAATCATCATAGATAGGAGGCATGCTTTCATCATAATAAATTTGCTCATCAAAGCTTGGGGGACAAAAAATATCATCTTCATCAAACATAGCTTCCCCAAGCTTGTGGCTTTGCATATCATTAGCATCATGGATATTCAAGGAATTCATACTAATAACATTGCGATCATGCTCATCATTCAAATATTTAGTGCCAAAAATTTTATAGATTTCTTCTTCTAGCACTTGAGCACAACTATCCTTTCCATCATACTCACGAAAGATATTAAAAGGTGAAGCGTACGAGGCAAACTTAATTCCATTTTTTTGTAATTTTCTTTTATAAACTAAACTAGTGATAAAACAAGAAACTAGAAGACTCGATTGCAAGATCTAAAGATATACCTTCAAGCACTCACCTCCCCAGCAACGGCGCCAGAAAAGAGCTTGATGTCTACTACACAACCTTCTTCTTGTAGACGTTGTTGGGCCTCCAAGTGCAGAGGTTTGTAGGACAGTAGCAAATTTCCCTCAAGTGGATTCCCTAAGGTTTATCTATTCGTGGGAGGCGTAGGATGAAGATGGTCTCTCTCAAGCAACCCTGCAACCAAATAACAAAGAGTCTCTTGTGTCCCCAACACACCCAATACAATGGTAGATTGTATAGGTGCACTAGTTCGGCGAAGAGATGGTGGTACAAGTGCAATATGGATGGTAGATAAAGGTATTTGTAATTTGAAATTATAAAAACAGCAAGGTAACAAGTGATAAAAGTGAGCGTAAACGGTATTGCAATGCTAGTAAACAAGGCCTAGGTTTCATACTTTCGCTAGTGTAAGTTCCCTCAACAATACTAACATAATTGGATCACATAACTATCCCTCAACATGCAACAAAGAGTCACTCCAAAGTCACTAATAGCGGAGAACGAACGAAGATATTATGGTAGGATACGAAACCACCTCAAAGTTATTCTGTCCAATCAAGCCGTTGGGCTATTCCTATAAGTGTCACAAACAGCCCTAGAGTTCGTACTAGAATAACACCTTAAGACACGAATCAACCAAAACCCTAACGTCACCTAGATACTCCAATGTCACCTCAAGTATCCGTGGGTATGATTATACGATATGCATCACACAATCTCAGATTCATCTATTCAACCAACACAAAGGACCTCAAAGAGTGCCCCAAAGTTTCTACCGGAGAATCACGACGAAAACGTGTGCCAACCCCTATGCATAGGTTCCCAATGTCACAAAACCCACAAGTTGATCACCAAAACATACATCAAGTAGATCAATAGAATAACCCATTGTCACCACGGTTATCCCACGCAAGACATACATCAAGTGTTCTCAAATCTTTAAAGACTCAGTCCGATAAGATAACTCCAAAGGGAAAACTCAATTCATTACAAGAGAGAAGAGGGGGAGGAGAAACATAGGATCCAACTATAATAGCTAAGTTTGCGATACATCAAGATCGTATCATCTCAAGAACACGAGAGAGAGATCAAACACATAGCTACTGGTACATACCCTCAGCCCTGAGGGAGAACTACTCCCTCCTCCTCATGGAGAGCGCCGGGATGATGAAGATGGCCACCGGTGAGGGATCCCCCCTCTGACAGGGTGCCGGAACAGGGTCCTGATTGACTTTTGGTGGCTACAGAGGCTTGCGGTGGCGGAACTCCTGATTTAATCTCCGTTCTAGAAGTTTTAGGGTACGACGATATATATGGGTGCAGGAAGTACGTCGGAGGAGCCACGGGGGCCCCACAGGGTAGGGGGCGTGCCCTAGGGGGGTGGGCGCGCCCCCCACCCCCGTGGGAAGCCCGTGTCTCCCCTGATGTGCACTCCAAGTTCCCTGGGTTGCTTTCCTTCCAAAAATAACTTCTCCAGTTGATTTCATTCTGTTTTGACTTTGTTTGATATTCCTATTCTTCAAAACACTGAAATAGGCAAAAAAAAACAACAAATCTTGGCTGGGCCTCCGGTTAATAGGTTAGTCCCAAAAGTAATATAAAAGTGGAAAATAAAGGCCGATATTGCCCAAAACAGTAGATAATACAGCATGGAGGAATCAAAAATTATAGATACGTTGGAGACGTATCACCGGACCAGTCTGCTACATCGACGGTGCGGCGGGACCTCTGTGCTACTTCGGCGACGCGGCGGAACCGCAGTGCTGCTACTGCTGCGCGGCTGTACATGTCGGCTGCTTTCGCGGCGAGGCGGGACATCTCTCCTGCTTCCTCTTCCATGCTCACCTCTCCCTGGTGGAATTCTCTTGACCCAGAACTCATGCTGGCTATGGCTTGATTGTTTCTTGTGGATGAGGAGTTGAGGAGGAATGTGCAGTCTTCTTAGCATAGTAGTATTTATAACCGAGTACTACTAATACGCTCCTAAGTGGGAAGCCGTTTAGGTTGTGATCGGTGTGAACAGGTTTGTAATTAAACATAGAGTGATAGTAGTAGTAATTTGGAATGTGACGAGACGCGCTCAAGATTTATTGACGGTTCTAGTTTTGAAGTGCGGCACTATTCCCGGATGGCGTAACGTCGGCACATTTTCTCGGCGGTGGTATAGCATATGCCATGGTACCACTAGTTCTTTTTCTACTGTTGTGTACGTGCAAAAACTGGCACCGTCCGATACATATCTTACGCTTGGCGTTCGACAGGAATAGCCTGGTGGCGAGCTATAGACTAGTCTTTTTTTCAGATGCATTACACCTATCTTTCGGGACTTCTCGCACGCACCATCACTGAGTTGTACTCTGAGAAGAGGTGCACGCATGCACTCGTCCTCTCTCACACACGCATCTGTAGCTACGAATTGTAGTGTTCTCAACCATCCGATTGGCTCTATCATAGGTTCCACGTTTCTCCTTGCCATTGAGATTGAGATGTTTTAAACGCGGAGGCTAAGATGGAGGCGCGAGGTTTTGGTTAATGTGCAGGCCGCACACGGCGCCAACATGACACGAGCTTCGTCCGTCTAGTGCGCATGTAGTCCGGTGAGTTGTCCAAGTATAGATACAACCAGTCCCTCGTTGGTATCCGCGCCTCGACTTTGGCTGGTCATAGTGGAGAGTAACATAGACCACTTACTAGTCTATGTTACTAGTACCTTGGTCATAGTGGAGAGTAACATAGACCACTTACTAGTCTATGTTACTAGTACCTTCATAGTGGGTAGTGTCATATAGTATATGCAGAGTTTTGCTCCATGGCGCAATCCATCGATACTACTACCGTACAAATGTATATAATTTTTAAAAGACTAGAGGGCGGGGCAGTCTAGCTTGGTCCTTTTCATGAGAGGTGAGGGCCTTTGTGAGCTCATTACTGCTGGAAGGCGGGGCCTTGTGATTTGACTGCTAGTATAAATTTGCCGACGACCTGAGGAGGATCAAAGAACCGTGCGGTATACTCAAGTTTTCCACTGGAGTACGACGGACGAGCATGAAACACGGCAGCCCAGTGCCGTATCCTCTACTCTCTACTCTTATTATATATTACTAGAAAGAGGCATTGTTCTATTGGCGATAAAAATGATCTAATTTGCTAGTCATCTCATTTTAGCATTGTTCTATTCGTGCCTCGCAGAGAAGGTGACACGTGCGGCGAAACACCCGAAGCAAAAGAAGAAACACATGAGCAAAAGAAGAAGGAGGATTATCACCCCCAAAAAAGAAGGAAGATGCACACACAAGTCTGGGGCGCTGCTCTCACTACACGAAGGTTGTTGGCCGCGGAGTCGTAACTGCTTCTTCGTTGCCTCCACGGCCTCCATCTCCTTGTGCGTCTCCTCCGCCATCTTCATCATTGTGTCCATGACGCGGGATTTCTCGACGCGAGCCTTCATCATCTGTTCCACGGCTGCATTACGTACCTTGACAGTAGCCGAGTGCTCGATGCGGAGCTTCGCCAACTCCTCCTTCTGTTCCATGATGAGGGCCTGCAACATCTTCGTCGAGGAACTACTATTCTCATGCAGCTTCTTCCAGCCGGCGTTCTCCTCCTTCAGCAGGTCGAGCTCGTGGCAGAGCTTCGCGTTGTCCTCCTGAAGTTGCAGGATTTCACCGATCGTCTTCTTCTCTGAGGCAATGCTCTTCTTCAGCAGCATCACCAAGCCGGCGGTCAACTCCCCCTACTCATTGAGCTCAGCGGGCATGTTGTCGAGGCTCTCCTTCAGCAGCTCCACCAAGCCATGGATGAACTCCTTCTACTTATTGAGGTGCTTATTGAGCTGATCGGGCATGCCGTTGAGGGATAACGGCTCCAGCGCCGCCAGCTCGGCATGTTCGCCTCCGCGTTTAGTGTGAGAGATCTTTCGAGGTCTCTGCGTGGCAGCGAGCCCTCTATTTTTTTCGCAGCCTTGGTTGCCGCTCCCTTGTTACGAGTAGTTCTCGACCTAGAGCTTTGCACACCGGCCATGGCAAGGACGGACGAAGAAGCAGGACTTATGAGGAGGAAGGTAGAGTAATTTTCGGTTAGGTAGTTCCCCTTTTTATAACCTAAGTACTAGCACTAGTAGTAAAACCTGCATAGTGGGAACACGTTCGGGTTTGGTACATACTGGTTGGTGTGAGCAGGCTTACAATTAATTGCAGCACTAGTACTTTCGAATGTGATGGGAACAAGGTAAAGATTAATTGATGATTTTTGGTTTCGAGGCTCGAAACGGCTCCCTATGAGTTTAGTGGAACATAAATTTCAGGTAGACTGCACTGCTCGGATGCGTGAATATTATGTTACTGTCAAGAATTGGCACAACATATGAAGGAGACCAATGGAAGTACTACTAGCAACCCATGATTTAACTACTCGCATGCGCGTAGTGGAGGCACAAAATAGTAATGACTTTCTTCTGCCCTCACGTCCACTCAATTTGCATGCGCTGTGTTAATTGACCATCAATGAAGTGAAGGATTTTACATGCGTCAAATTATCACATGGGGTGGATCTTGGTACAAAATTGCGTCCGCCCGTGTAGCCATGTGTGCGTGCGAGGGAATGAGTGTGTGCTTGGCGTGCGTGCACATCTTCGCTTCGTGCATGTACCGCCAGTGCGGCTCAGGGAGGACGAGTACATTCTTTTGGAACCAGCAGCACGTCACTGTGATCAATCCACACAAGGATGTTGCGACAACGCCTCCACATATGCCACGTGCCATGTGGCTTCATGAACTGTAAGAGAGACACTGTGTAGCGTGCCATTGTGTTTTGCACATACTCAAAGTACTACTAAGGTACACGTGCATTGCACATGTCAGATTTTGCAACCAAATTATGAATAAATACCACACTGTAGCATGTAAGCTCTGAGTCATATATGCCTAGTAGACCTTCGTTTAATTCTTATAGTTCATCTCATTCAAAATCTATTAGTTTTTATAAAAAAAACCTAGGGCCTCTTTGATTCGTTGGATTTACAAAACGCGGGAATAGGAAGAACATGGGATTAGAGTGGAATGTCATCTTGAATCCTACAGGATGGTATGAGTGTTTGATTGTGCATAGAAAAAACTTGGAATTCTTTGAAAGTGGTTTGAGTGGATGTGATGTTTCCTATGAAATCTAGTGCAAATGAATCATATGGAAAAATTCCTATGGTTTACAATCATACGAATGAAACAACTAAGATAGGAAAAATTCCTAAGGATTAGAATCCTCCAAAATTCCTTCGAGAATCCTTTGAATCAAACAAGCCCTTAATCTATTTTATGATTCATGGAATTGTGCGTTGTAAAGCATAAAGTACAAACAAAGAATGGCAATTCAACTAGAAAAAAGTTTGGGCAGTTACGATACGGAAGATTCTAGAACAAAGGAGAACCACTGTTGTTTTGAGATTTGTGCATTATGCTTAAGTTCAACCATGGAGTCTGCTAGATTGTACATGTGGCAAAATCCGGTGGGGGGCTAGAAGATGGTGCGAGGGGCCGAGTGGAGGGAGACTATGAAGGAGTGCACAACTGGGAGATCGATATTTAGAGAGAGGGGGCGAGAACGTGCGCTATTGCACGCAGTGGCAGATCCAAGAAAAATGTCCCATGAGCTAGGGGGCCAAGCATTGCTAATCCTTTACGAGGAGGGCCAATTCATCAACTTAAACCATTTTTACCAGCAATTGTCTAATGATCACATTCATATTAGCCTCAATATATAGTGATGTTAGGGGGGCAGGGCCCTTGCTGCCCCCTGTCTTGGCCATTGTGCGCGCCTCTAAGAGATGAAGCAGAAGGCGTGGATGATGAGAGGGGGGCGTTGGATATATAATTAATGTGGGTGTATTAGCTATATATGTAATCCTGTATAGAGAGGTGTAGATTGATCGATGTGGACGTGGGAAAGAGGGTGAGACCTCACTATATATATAGATTGATAGGTTTATGGGGAAAACTATGAAAGACCTAGCTATATACACACACACATAGAGGAACATCGATCATTGCGCATGCACGTCAGAGATAAAGAATGCCCGATATGATGGAGAGGGGGATGTGTGTGTGCCTTCATGGGAGACCGACCTGAAGAAAAAGATTACATGTGTGCGATGGATAATGCTGACTGGTAGTGTGTGTGCATGCATGCACGAGAGAAAGTTAGTGGTACAATTATAAAGAGAAGACCAATGTGTGGGTGTAAAAGACTAGGTGAGGTCATAATCAATGTAAAGTTGAATTCAAATATTTGAATAAGAGATCGTGATGTTTGAAACCCATGCATGCATGAATATAACGGCGATCTGCGCGGTGTGGTTTGGAAACGAGCATGTTGCAATGTATACACATTGAACAAGGTCAGATTGGTTTGAATTTGAGATACCGATGGCAGACAACGTTTGGCCACATTGCATCCGTGCATGGACAAACTATTCTAATTGGAGATGATGGGTGGCTTTGGCATCACATATATATTATCCGCACACTATACCAAATCTCATGCATGCAATGCACGCGTACCTTACTAGTCTAAATGGTGTCTGTGTGTGTTGTGCATGTTAAACACATTGTACATAGTATATCATTCTAGTGTAAATTGTCTTTTTTGGGTACACGTTATGCTTGTCTCCCGAAATTTCAATCCGCGCCTTATTATGCCGAAATTTCAAGCTAGCGTCTCTATCTATCATGCTACGAAACTCCCGCCTCTTCAACCCGCGCCTTGTTAGCCTGAAATATTTAAGATATATCTTTGTCTCGCTGTGCTCTGACAACTCCCTCCATCTCAACCCGCGCCTTGCTATTCCAAAATTACAACGTGCGCGAAAAATCCCACCTCCTGTGAAATCCCGACACGCGAAATGCCCGTGATACCCCTGAACCAAAAGAACTACCTCAAATCGGTGGGGGTACTTTCGTAACTTACCCACATTTCGGACAAGCGCGTCCCTAAGCCATGGTTCCCCACTCCCATCCCATCCGCCCACCCATTCCTACACCGAGGCCGGCAAAACCCGCGAAGCCGCACACCCTCCTCTGTCTGCCACCCAGCCGGAGCCTCTTCCCCGACGACGTCGTCCACAGCGACAGCTCGACGTCCCTCATCCACCGTACCGGATGAGTATCCGTCGTTGATCTGGTCGTCTCGTCGGTTCATCCACCCCATCCTCCACCTCCAAGGAGCTGCCCTGACGTTCCCCTCGTCTTTCGCGCCACCTCCATTCCCACACCGCCGTCTTCACCTGCACCACCGGAAGAGCATCATCATCATCGTTTCCTTGGATGAAGTTGTGGCCTAATCGGCGCCACCAAAGAGGTTGTACACTAATCGCCACATTTTCTTCTTGATTCAATCTCACGGTGCTGCCCGCGCTCGGTCCCGAGCCGACACGGCGTGGCTCCATCCACACCGGCATCACCGGCCACTTCCTCCACGGCATCGCTCCCTCGGCGGCGACGTCCACATCAGTAGGAGTCGCTGCTGCTTTAGCTCTCGCTCGCACTGCTGCTGTGCTCTTGCTCTCGGTCCCCTGCCTGGTCTACACTTTCTCTTGCTCTTGCTCGCGCTGCTCCTCTCGCTCTCACTCTTGCTTGCGATGCTGCTCCAATTTAGCTACACTTCAGTCGACTGAATTGACTTTTTGGTCAGTCGATTTTCAGGGGGTGGGGGTGTCGCCAGAGTTAAGGAAGAACCAGACGCAGCGGGGAGGAGGGCTCACCAGAGAGGTACCCCACTACCTATCTTAGGGTTTAGGGTGGGGGCGGTGGTGGGGCGGTGGCGTTGGGATCGCCGGAGAAAAAGCTCGGCACGGGGGGGGGGCTACAGGATGGCCGGGGAGGTGGCGGACCGGTGGTGGGGAGTGTTTTCGGGGCGGACGGGGCAGCGCACCGCCGGCCGCAGGTGGCGGGGGTGGCTGTTTGGCCGGTGGTGGCTGGCGGCTCAGGGGGTGGAGGTTCAAGATGAACTACAGGCCCTTGATTTCATATCCAACGGCTGCAAAATCGACTGACCAGAGATGAAAAAGTCAGTCGACTGACTTGTAGCCTCACCTCTAGTGTGTTCAGTTTCGACAGTAAAATTCAGTTTCGACAGCAAAATTCAGTTTCGACAGTTAAGTTCAGTTTCGACAGTTAAGTTCAGTTTCGACAGTTAAATTCAGTTTCGAGAGTTAAGTTCAGAGATGCGCGGCTGATGTATACATCTAGCACTTTGTGGTTATGTATTTTACGTCATCCATTGGATATGCTATTAGAATTCCACTCAGGTTAACGTTGTCTCTCATGTCCTGCTTCAGCCTCAGCGTCGTACAACTCACTGGAGCTGCTCCAACGACGAAACCCTCCATCACAGTGGAGCAGTACCTCGGGCTCAATCTCCAGACGCCTAAGATCTTCTTCCCCTCCTCCGACAGCCAAGTCAGCCGGAGCATCCTCACCGGCCAACCAATCACGCTAAGATCGACATGGCTTCGCCAAAGTGGTTGTACACTTCTTGTGGTTTGACTTAATCTCAACATGCTTCTTTGCATCCTGTTCCAATTCTTGTGAACCAAACACCCAGATTGGCAGGAATCCTGTGTTTTTAAATTCTCTATTTCGCACGTGCATTCCTATCCTATTCCTGTCTATTTCCTATCCCTACATTGTTAGAGTCCTCAAATTCAAACAAGCCATTACACAATTACTTTTGTTACAGATATGTGTCAAAGAAAACCTTGTGTGGTTTGTCCTCCTCCTGCGGTGTTGTGTTCCACCCTAGCTCAGCTGCTCCAACGACGGAAGGGTTCACCACAGTAGGGATCCGCTCTCCAGACTGTCTTTCACCGACTTAGATCTTCTTCCTCGCCGCCGGCAGAAATGACAACTGCATTACCAGCATCAACTCAGCAGATGACCTTGAGGACTACACGGGTCCGCGAAAGAGGTTGCACTCTTCTGTGTCTGCTTACGTTATGCATCGCTTAATATGATGACATGCTACTTTATCGTCGTGTTCACCTATTAGACTCTGACTCGGGTCCAAACTTATGCTGAAACTTGAGTTTTTAAATGGTTATGGGGTACATATGGGGGCAACAATCAGTACTATCTCTCTACTATCTGGTTAATCTCGGGTGTCTACTATGAGTTTCATGTTGGGTGCAAACAAACATTAAAGGAGCCATTATCTGTATTTTTTGACTAAAGCTATTATCTGCCTGCTATCATTTGTTTTGGGTCTATCCACAGTTTGCTACCATCACCCTGGATTTGTGCATGCACTCCTTACATAATCTCACTATGTTTTATTCCTATGCATGTCAGTTATTGTACACAATGGAACTAAACATGTAGAGCAAAAGAGACGAGCCTGGCGTGGTAATAAAATTTCATGCAGACGTCGCTCCATGGTGGGTGCAAAGTCAGCCCCCCTCCACCCATTTAGGATCGTAATCAAGAGGAAGATAACTGTTCTGAGGGGGATTCAGAAGCAGAAGACCACTCCTATTTACCCCATGAGGTCTTCGCTCTAACTTGGCATGCTGATGTTTGTAATATCATGCATATGGTGCCTTGCATTGCTTACTGTATACATCAAAGATGTCATCTGCTTAGTTTAGACATGCTTTGTGTCAATGCCATCTGTTTAGTTTCTTTATCGTATATGTGAATCATGCAATGCCATCTTGTTTAGCCAGGCATCATATATGTGAATTTTGCAATGCCACCCTGGTTAGCCAGTCATCTCATATGTGAATTATATCATGACATCATTTTTTATTACGTGTTAAATTTGTCAACAATTTTAGTACATTCAATTACTCTTCCTATGCATCAGCCATTCGGCACGGTCATGGAAAAATCTAGAGTGGAAAAAAGGTCTTCAGAGCAGACAATCCTATCCAACGAAGTGCATGCCTTGCTGGTTACAGATAGCTCCTCACAGGAGGATTCAGATACAAATGACCATTCCTATTCACCCCCCCCGAGGTGCATGCTCTAACATGGCAGGGTTATGATGCTCATGTCGTGCGTATGGTATCTTGCATTGTTATGTCATTTGCTTAGTTTAGACATGCTTTGTGTGAATGCCACATGTTTAGTGTCTAATTACCATATATGTGAATTATGCAATGCTATCTTGTTGCAGGGCATTATATATGTGAATTAGGCAATGCCATGCTGTTTAGCCAAGCGTCATATATGTTTGTATATTCAACTGCTCTTCCTGTGCATCAGCCATTTGAATTGGTGATGGAGAAATCTGGAGTGAAAACAAGGTCTTCAAAGCAAACAATGCTACCTAGTGAAGCAGATATCTTGCTGGTTACAGATAGCTCTTCAGAGGAGGATTCAGAGGAAGATGACCAGTCCTATTATCCCCCTGAGGTGTATGCTCAAACTTGGCAGGGTTATATTACTCATATCATGCATATGTTGTATTGCAATGCTTAGTTTTTACATCATATACATGATATTGAATGCCATCTCCTTAGTTGACACATCATATATGTGATTGCCCTCTGCTCACTTCCTTAGTATATAAATCATATATTTGAATTATATCATGCGATGATGTTTACATAGATAGCATGTATCTGAATTATGGAATGCCAACCCATTTTCTAAAGACATAATATAGTTATATCATCTCATCCTATTCACATCGTCATCATATTTTGAATTATGTCATTCTATCCGTGAATTATATCATGCCATCATGTTTCTATCGACGACATGTTTGTGATTTATGGCATGCCGACCACGTTAATAGACACATCGTACAGTTATATCATGTCATCCTGTTTACATAGTCATCATATTTTGAAGTATGTCATTCTATCCTGTTTAGTTAGCCATCATACATGTGGAATTGTGTCATGCTACCCTATTTAATTAGCCATCATATATGTGAAATTATGTCCTGCTATTCTGTTTGGTTAGACAGCATAAATGTGAATTATTTCATGCACCGTTTTCTTCCCTACTATCGATTGCACTTGTCTATCTTACAATGTCTGTACATTCAATTACTTTTCTTGTTTATCAGCCATTTCAATTGGAGGGGGTGATGGTAGTATCTGTGGGAGTAAAAACATGGTCTTCAGAAAAGATTGTGCTACCTGTCGATGGAGATAGAACCACGGTTGTACTTGCCCAAGAACCAGCCCCACCACACATAACCCAGACTCGCGCAGATTGTACCCCTACCCAGTTGGATAGAGAACCAGCTACACCCCTTCTAACCTAACCCCAGCAGATAGTATCCCAGTTCCTGTTGACACATCACCGTCTCCACAATAGAGCACCCTAACACGAGCAGTTAGTAAGGAAACTGCAGTGCCCAGAGCACGAGGACCACCACTCCGAACCCCAATTCAACGCTTAAAGCAGAAGAAGAATTGTTTTCAAGCCAGGTTCCGTAGCTATGGTTCATACTACTTTACTCTTGCAATGCTTTATTTACTCAAACCAACTAATTTCAAATTTAAAGGATGCAATTGAAACTCCAATGGCGAAACAAGTATGTTATAAACTTGTTTCTTTAACGTGTTTGCTGTTGTAACTTGCTCTATGTTGATTTCAGTTTCAATTGAATAAACAGTTATATTCTCATGCCATGCACCTTACAAGTGATGTTACGGTTCTGTAGTTTCCCACACTTATATTCTGTCTAAGCTGCTTTGTCTTAAATAGATATGATTCAAACTGTATCTATCTTGATTTGGCAACATAAACTAGAATGATATAGACCATACAGTGACCATACTACATAGATATATGTTTGTTTCATGTTGTTATCCTGTCCACCTTACTACTGAACTGATTTACCAAAACGAGTTTCATATACTACATTGTAAACCTGTGATGTAATGTGTTTGTTTGTTTCTCTTTCAGAATGCAGATACAATATTGGAGAAGAGTACCCCGTTATGTAATGGTACACGAATTAATGCAGATAAGGTTCAAGATAGTGATACATCCCTGTTGGTCTCCAAGAAAGCTGATAAAAACTATATTGAAGACACTGAGACAACCCCAAAGTCCTGTCTTGATGTAGTGTTCGAGTTACTGGCTACTACTGCTGGCACTAGCTCTTCGAACTTGCTTCCTGAATCAGTTCGGCTTCTTGAGTCTCAACTTCAAGTTGAATGGCATCGATCAGATGTTATGCGACAGGAAGCCGAAGGACTGAGGAATTCCCTGCAGAATTCAGATGCATACTTTCTGGTGCAACAGCAAGTGCTGGAGGATTTAAGCGCCAAACAAGAGAAAGTTAATAAGCTTGCTAAGCATCTTGCCAGCATTATGGGTACCCAGGATACTGTTTCTTGAGCTCTTCTAAAGTGGTTACAGTTCTGGACTTTTTTTGCTGCGGCGTTTATATGCTGCTTTGTTCCCTATATTTCCACTGGTGGCGAACTTTGATGCCCAGTGGATGTAATATGTGTAATAGCCATCATAGCCTAGCGTAAGTTGCTTGCCTATTTATTTCCTTATTGTCTTGTTTATTTGTTTTCTTGTAGTCACTGCAGTTCTTTTTTCGTGGTTTGCTAGTGGCCGCAATAGCCTATTTTTTAAAACTAGGCCACATTAACCATGGGCTACATATTTACTGTAGTTAACATGGGCCTCCTACGGGCCATCGAAACAATGGGCCTTCTAAGGCAGTAGAAACAATGGGCCTTCTACGGGGCGTAGAAACAATGTGCCTTATACAGGCCGTAGACACAATGGGTCTTCTACGGGACGTATCATCAATGGGCCTTCTACGAGTCGTATGATCAGTTGGCCAAACATGGGCCAATAGCAGACCACATTATGTCCGTAAATGGGCTAGAGTTGAAATCGTCCATTCATGGGCTGACCATAACGGGTCGTCGTTAATCGGCTGTATTTGATGATGCTATGAAAACGGCCAACGTATTAACAGGCCACAAACAGGCCGACTGTAACCACGGGTTGAATTTGGCCCACAAGCAGAAAATGACAGTAACGGGACGAAAGTAAACGAATGCTGGAAATGAGCCCAAGAATAAATGGGCCCTGAGATGGCCGAAAGATAACAAGGGTTGGAAACGGCCCAACGGTATAATGGGCCGTTAATGGGTATAAAGTAATACACTGTTCATTACGGGCCAGTTTTACCACGGGCTGTTAATGGGCCGAGGGTTACTAAGGGCCTCATATGGGCCGAAAGACGTCATGGTCCATACATGGGCCGGAAGTTAAAACGGGCTGGAATTATATTGGACGGCCCAAATGACGCTACTGGGCCTAATTCGGATAGGCCGTAAACGGGCCCTAGGTTAGCGGGCTGTAAATGGGCTATATGCAAACATGCCATTAACAGTCTTGCCGTGGGCTGGCCCGCCACCTTTTGACCAAGTCAAACGGGCCGGCCTTTTCACAAGAATGGGCCACTGTTGGGCCGTGCCACGTGTCGACGTATCATAGGCGCTTTGGGTCCAATGAGTGGATGACATATGTCCCATCGGCGAGCCGACACGTGTTCCCTCAAGGCAATGATGATTTTATACGTGGAAAATCCCCATTGGTCGGGGCTGTTAACGGGTTATCAGATCCAAAACTGGACCCGATAGCTTAACGGCTTTCCATTACGGTGGATTCCACGTGTCAGTCACCCTTGACGAAAGCACTTCTGTGACGCGCGATTTATCGTCATGGAAGTTGACACTTCCGTGATGATAATTTCTGTAATGTCATGGAACACTTCTACGACAGCACATGTATGACTATCTTGATTCTGTCATAAATTTGTCATGGAAGTACATGCATGACAGAAAACGTGACCTACTGTGACAAACACGTATCATGACGGAAGTGTATTTTTTTGTAGTGTCAGCTTGGGCAACCTGGCGCTCCCTCGTCTCCAACTACTCGAGCTCAAGGCTGCGCTCCACGGCTTCCAGCGCCAGCACCTCCTCGCACCTTAGGATCTCTTCCTCCTCGACAAGCGTCCCCCTCATCGACGCTAAGGCGGCCTTGCGCGCCTCCACTTCCTGCTCCAGGGAAGCACTATACGCTTGGAGCTCCCATGCGCGCTTCTTCTGCAATCTCGCGACATCGACCAGCTTCCCGAGCTTCTTCCAAAGCGCGGGTGCAACCTTCGCGCGAGGTTGCGAGAGACACCTCGGCCTTCGCATTATCAAGCTCACGTTGGTGGCGCCCGAGGTTGATGGCCACCTTCATATTATGCCACTCCTCCACCAGCCGAAGAACCTCGGCCTCGAGGCGCGCGTCTACATCCGCGAGCTCTCCACCAAGCCGGTTCATCGTGTCCATCGCCTCCCGAGAGAGCTCATGGAGCACGACGCTCCTTTCGTGCGCAGCCGGCTCCGTCCTCCGTAGTAGGGGCCGTCGATGGGACCCGAAGAGTCTCGCCCTTTTCCTGCAGGGGCTGGGGGCTGGCACCCCTCCGGATGCCAACTGGGCTTCAGCAGGAACCCGGTTGGGATGAGGTTCACCGCTCGAAGAAGGATCTAAGACCGAAGCCATCCAGTCGCCGTCCATTACCATAGGAGGAGACCTTGGCACGCTCGTCACACACCCAACGAGGTCACGAAGAAGAGACGGCAGGAGCGCGGGCTCAAGGTGCAAAGCTGACGCACCTGCCTCTCCGGCCGATCATGTGACGGGGGCAGCGTGCCGGCTTGGGACGCTCAGGGCCAGCGGAGGACTCGAGGCAGGAGGAGCTTGCGTCACCAGGGGCTCCAATGCCTTGGCAGATGGGATCCTGGAAAACCACTGTCAGGAAGGAAAGCGGCACGTGAGGAATTACAGAGATAAGCTACTTACTCATCTACAGCAATGTACTTCCTATGTTTCAACAACCGGGCGGCGCCACTGCTGCAGCGAAGAGACCCCTTCCTCTTTCGGAGTTCCACGAAGTCCACGCGCAACCGGCCCAGGCATTGCACGTGACGACCAGCGCGGTGCGTGACTGGCGAAGCACTCAAGGGGACAACCTCGGGAGCTCCATGCTGAGGAGAGATATCGGGCTCCCCCTCGCGACGACCTGTTGAGGCCTCAGGAGCTTCGGCCTCAGGAACAGCGGACTGCATCACCTCCGCAACTGCCGTCCAGGGAAGGAATCACGGGTTCCCGAGGATGATGCCTCGGGAGCTCCAGGCAGCATCGACACCTCGGCGCCCGCGTCTCCAACCTCTGTCGGCGTTCTGGGAACGGGGGTCCCCAGACTTGCCTGCCTGCGGCCTGTGGTGTGGCTCAAAAGGGGGCCCAGCACGGCCCATCTTCATCAACACAGACCCAAGACCCTCGCGAGGGGCCAAGCCTCGCGGGGCAGATGACGCGGAGCTTCCTCAGGCACGGCCTCATCAGGCTGCCTCGCAAGGAGGCGGAGAGATCAAGGCGGGGTACCTCACGAGGTGCCCGTGACGCAAGACATGACGACCAAGGGTGCCAGGCGGGCGCCAGCCCGCGCAGTGTCCTCCTTTCCTCTTTGGTGCAAGGGAGCAAGCGCAGGAGAGAGCATCAAGCAAAGGCACCCGTTTCGGTGCAACGAGACCAAGACCAGTCCAACGGTAGGGAGGAAGTCATTGTGGAGCCCAAGCCAGCGTCACCACCAGAGCTTTTGGCAGGCGAGGACCAACTTTAATCAGGATAAGTGTACCAGATGTTCCCCTTCAAAATGGCCAATTGTTGGCGCCCTTCCCGCTCAATATTTGGGAAGAGGCCCAGGTCCTTTGCCTATAAATAGGACTAGCCACCCACAGGGTAGAGGGCTCGAGATCGGAGAGAGAATCGAGAAGAGAGAGAGAGAGAGAGAAGGGTGACCGAACTCCTCCTAGCAGTTCATCCCCTCAGCCAAGAACAGACCCTCGCGAGGCTGTTCTTCCTTGTATTGCTCATCATCATCAGCCCAAGAGGCAATCCACCACACCACACACTGGAGTAGGGTATTACACCACAACGGTGGCCTGAACCAGTATAAACCCTGTGTCTCTTGTGTTGTTCTTTCCATAGCTTAGATCTTAGCGAGGCGGAGGGGTGCAGGTAGGTAGAAGGAAAAATCTCCACACGCACCCCAGTGTTCGAACCTCAAGGGTCTGCCGGAACCCGAAATCCGACATTTGGCACGCCAGGTAGGGGTGCACCGGAATTCGACTTCCACCGCCCCGTTCTCCTCCGACCATTGCGTCCATGAATGACGCTCGTCGGGCCCGCGCCGAGCGCCGGGCCGCTCTCGCTTCTCGCGTCGCCTAGACGGCTCCTGTCGGCGGGCGTCCTCGCCGTTCCCCGTCACCTGCCGTCAACGCCGCCACCGGCCCGGCGGGAAACGAGCAGCAAGCGTCGTCTCAGCATCCGTCCGTGCGTCAAGACGGCCGCACCGCTACTCCCTCGCTCACCCCAGCTGGTTCTTCGTCCCGCGCGCTCCGCGCACCCATGGAGGCTCGAGCTGCGCTCATCGCGGCAAACGGGCTCCTGTGCTACCGTCCCGTCGACGACGTCTACGAAGAATGGCTTGACCGCGTCGCCGAGCTCGTCCGTGCCGCAGGGGGCTCTCCTGCGCCGTCCGTTCCGCTACACCGCACCCCGCCCCGCGCGGGCGACGAATCTCCGGGGGCGCCCCAGCCGCTTCCTCCTCAAGAAGGCGTCGTGGCTCCAAGGCGCGTGGCTCCTGGGCGGAACCCGCTTCGTCAGGTGCTAGCGTAGCAAGAGCAGAGCTGCCAAGAAGTCCCTCGCCCGCAAGAAGCTGCCCGGGCGCTCCCTGCTCCAACACGTCGCGACCATGCTCCTGCTCCCGCACGTCAAGACCCCGCGCTGCTCCCTGCTGCAGCGCGTGGGGACATGCAAGACCAAGCTCTCTGTCACCCAAGGCCTCCCGTGGCCACAGCAGGCTGCCGTGCCTTCACCACCGAGCTACGCAGCGTCGCGTGGCCCGGCAAGTTCAAGCCAGACCTGCCTCCTCGTTACGACGGCACGGCCGACCCTGCAGAGTTCCTCCAGCTCTATGAGTTGGGCATCGAAGCTGCCAACGGAGACGAGAAGGTCATGGCGAACTGGTTTCCCATGGCGCTCAAGGACGGGGCCCGCACCTGGCTCCTGAACCTGGCTCCAGGCACGATCTCCTCCTGGGACGAGATGCGCACCCGCTTCATCGCCAACTTCCAAGGTACTCACGACCGGCCACCCGCCGTGAGCGACATGCACCGCATCAAGCAACAACTCGGAGAGACCCTGCAGAAGTACAACCAGCGCTTCAACAACGCACGCCTCAAGATTCCCAAGGTGACCGAGGAGGCCATCATCTCAGCCTTCTCCGACGGCATGCGCGACGTCAAGATGAAGGAGGAGCTGGCGATGCATGAAGACCTGTGCACTTCCTTGGAGTTGTTCAACTTGGCAACCAAGTGCGCCAGGGCTGAGGAAGGGCGTCTCTCCCTCCTCGAGCTGCCTGCCGCACACCCAGAAGAGAAGAAGCCCAAGGCCAAGGATGTGAAGTGCAAGGGGGCTGCCGTGCTCGCGGCAGAACCAGACACCAAGCGGGGCAGAGATCAGCCCGAATCTTCCAAGGGCAGTCGGTACTATGTGTACCACGACCTCCACACCCACAACACCAACGAATGTCAAGAGCTCCGAGCCGTGCGAGAAGGAAGGATCGGCCGTCGTCCCGACCGCGGTGACCGGGGCTACGGTCGAGGAGGAGGAAGCAACGCAGGACACTGGGAAGACCGCTGCCCGCGCCAAGGGTGGCGCGATCGACCTCGCGAGGATCGCTGGCAAGACCGGCCTCGCGAGGGAGAATGGAGGGATCAGCCTCGCGAGGATCGCCCGCAAGGCAACACAAGCCTCCCTCCGCTGCCGCCGCAGCCAAGGAGAAACGAGGACTGCCATCAGGACGAGGGGGCTGGGGGCTTCCAGGAGCTGCGCGCGATCGCCTGCATCCTGGGTGGGGCTGAAGCCCCAGCCTCTCAGCGCACCTTCAAGCAGTTCACCCGTGAAGCGAATGTAGTCCTCCCCAAGCTCGAAGCCACGCGCCCTCTCAGGTGGTCGGCGTGCGCCATCACGTTCAACTCAGCAGATCAGGTCAAGTGTGCGACCACAGCCGGAGTCCTCCCGATGCTTTGTTCCCCAATCATCAGCAACGTGGTGGTCACCAGGACCCTCATCGATGGCGGGGCAGGGCTCAACGTCCTGTCCGTGGAAACATTCAACAACCTCCAAGTGCCCTACAACCAGCTTCAGCCAACCAAGCCTTTCTCCGGAGTCACCGACGGCTCCACGGTCCCGATTGGGCAGGTCCGCCTCCCTGTCACCTTCGGGGCACGCGACAACTACCGCACCGAGCTCATCGACTTCGACATCGCTCACATTCGCCTGCCGTACAACGCCATCCTTGGGTACCCAGCGCTGGACAAGTTCATGGCCGTAACTCACCACGGCTACAACGTCCTCAAGATGCCAGGAAGTGGCGGAGTCATCACGGTGCCCTGTGAAGAGAAGGACGCGGCGTGTTCCCTGGAACGAGCCTTTCAGGCCGCATCACTAGAAGACCCGGATCGCGGAAGCAGGAGGCTTCCCGAGACCGCCCCCAAGAAGAAGAAGACATCGTCCGGCCCGGCCCCTCAGGAGGAAGGCCCCTCAGGGCCCACGCCTGCCCAGGGGGAACCTCCTTCCATCGCATAGGAAAGCGCGCCCGGCGCCCTCCTCAGGCAGGGCTCGGGGGCTCTCCCCTGGAGGGCCACCGACCTGGCTAAGGTCACGAGGGAGGCGCTTGGGCACCACATGGAGGCGTGTTTCGAAGCACGTTTCCCTCAGGAACGAGTAAGGCAAAGAGGGCCAGACCCTCATGAGTTCGTCAGCAAGGCCATTCAGGAGCTATAGGAGTCAAGAGTCATGAAAGGCGGCAGCCGCCTACCAGCTGTGGCTCCCCATCCAGGCGAGGATGGTGGGCTACGCGTCTGCATCGACATACCAGGGCTCAATCGAGTCGCCTCTCTGGAGCGCCTCTGGCCCTCGCGAGTGGGGCGTTGCGAAGGTCCACCCCACAGCTACGTTCGCATGCCTTACGGCTTGCCGAACGCGGCTGCCACGTACCAGCGCCTCACGAGGGGCATCATGGAGGCTCAAGAGGCCAGGCGTTCCGCAGCCCTGGCGGAGATGGAGATGGTCCGCGAGGAGCCACCAGCGCCTCCGGAGCCTCCCGAGGCCCCTGGGCCTGGGGGCTCATGAGGATCGGCTTCCGCAGCCCACCGAGTCTACTGCACCAACACTCCTTCGTCCTCAACATCATTAGGTGACATCTTTCAAGTTTCATTTCCAGCTGGGAGCGCCCCCCAGGGCTGCATTATTCCCAGGCCGCGTGGGTCCGTCCCTGCGGTATGTATCCCTTTTATTTCATGTTGTTAGCTTACTTTGTTGGGGGTGCCCCTCGGGCTGCATCATCCCCAAGTCGCTCGGGCCAGACCTAGCGGCATGTATCCCTTTTGCGTTTATTTCTGGCTATGCGTTCGACCCACCATGCTTGATTATTTGATGCCGGTCCACGACACCTCTTCTTCTCCATGCCGACCACTTGCACGTTAGAGGGGGGGTACCTGAGCATCGCGACTCAGGGCTCTTACTAGCTCTCCAGCCCTCACCCTCTGGCCTTGTCCACGGCATTGCGACCTGGCATACCAGCGACGGCTGAGACCAGCTCGAGGGCTGAGACCCAAGGACGTAGAGTGCCGGCATCTAACCAAATTTGCAGGTACACATCACAAGATAAGGCCCAGTGCCAGGCGCAACCCGCCTAGAGGTAGGGCCCCGTGAGTCCCGCGCTAGCTCACGGGTGCCCAGATACACCTCGCCAGGCCCTACCGTGCCAGCCACGTGTCAGGGCGGGGCTGTACACGCCCCGGGGGCTCCTCCCGGAGGGGAGCCCCCTCCCACGTACCAGTGGAAGCACCATGCTCCGCGCTGGCTGACGACACTGCCGAGGAGCGGCTATGCCCGTACACATACGGAAGCGCTATGCTCCGCGCTGGTGATAAACAACTAAGGGTGGCCCCCCGGCCGCATCAACCTCAGGGAGCCCAGAGCTCAGTGTCTAGCCTCATCGTAACGGCTCCCCTCGGGAGTGCCGCGCGAGGGGGCTGGGCACGGGGGCTGCGCCTGGGTCACGCCCAGACGCACGCCACCCAGCTAGGCCCCCCAGGGCCTGGTTCGTCGCGCATCTCTCCCCGAGCGGAGCCAATGTACGAAGGCCGTTTGAGCATCAAGGGGGACTCCTGAGCATCGTGACTTAGGAGCCTAACTGGTCACGTAGCCCCTCACTCCTTAGTTCTGAAAGGCTAACGGCGGTTGAGGTATGCGAGCGGCCGGGCTCTGCAGACGTACAACGGTAGATCCACACACATCACACCTCCCTACTTGATGTTCGTGCACCAAGGGGGACTCCTGAGCATCACGACTCAGGAGCCTAACTTGTCACGTAGCCCCTCGCTCCTTGGTCCCGTCCTAGTTTCCGGTCGGGGCTAACGGCGGCTGAGGTATGCGCGGGGCCGGGCTCTGCCGGCATAGAACATAAGCAAGTAGGAAGGAAAAGCATAAATTTCAAGGAATTCAAAAGCAAATATTACAGTCCACACTGTTATCTCAATGCCAAACGCAAGTTTAAACGCCTCCCCGGGGCATGATACATGTGCAGGAATTAAAGGCAGGACAGGAGCCACAACGGAGTCACTTGTCGGCGGTGGAGCAGCGCGGAGTGGGTTCGCCTCATGGAGCAGCGGGGTCGGCAGCGCCTTGCTTCGGCTTGGTGCTGAAGGCCCAGAACTTCCCTAGCAGAGCCTCCGCGTGACCCTTCACGGCCTCGGCAGCGGCAGCGGCACGCTCGCCGCTTACTGGCTCTAGCAAGCTGTCGAGGTCGATGTGGGTGAGGACCCGCGTCAGCACTGCAGAAGACAAGACACTCGCCTCGGCCTCGGCCGTGGGGCCAAGGCCAAGGGCGACATCTTCAAGAGCGCGAACCAGGAAGGGAAGCAGCTTGGCAGGGCCGTCCTCGGTGCCAGCCAGCGGGCTCTCCAGGCTGCTGTCGTAAAGCGTCCTCAGCGAGGAGCGAGCCTTCGCCTCCATCTTCGCGAAGGCCACATGGTCCCCAGCAAGAACCTGGGTCTTGTCATCCAGCTCGACCTTCCTCGCCCCAAACTCCTGCTCCAGCGCGCCTAGGCGGTCACGGCGCCTCCTGAGCTTGACCTCCCTCTCCTTGACGGCCGCCTCGCGAGCCTTCACGCCTTCTTCCTCCACTTGGAGAAGGTGGGCCTCTTTCGCGAGCTGGTCCCGCAGGCCTTGCAGCTCGTCCTCCAGCGCCTTGCAGCGACCACGGACGTCGACCACCTCCCCCAGGGCTGCGTCAGGAGAAGCCTTCGCCTCAAGGATGGCCTGCCTCTCCTCATCGCAAGCCGTCGAGGCCTGGACCAGCACCGCCCGAATCGAAGCGTCGGAGCGAATCCATCCTGAAGCCAGCTCCAAGCGCCCGGCCATCAAGCGAGGGTCGGCGCCAAGAAGATCCTGCCGCAGCCGGTCCAACTCAGCAGCAGCACAATCCAGAACGGCAGGAGGAGTCGGAGAGACAGCAGTCGGTGGAGTAGGAGGAGAAGGCGGCTGCGCGACCACAACATCCTGAGGCGGAGCCTGCTTTGCCCCAACGGCTGTAGTGGCGGCAGCAGGCAAAGGCACCTCGGGAGTCACTTGGGCCATGGGGGCTGAGCTCGCCCCAGCCGGCTCAGCCAGGCCTCGTGAGGAAGACCGGGTAGGAGAAGCCCGTGCGTCACGGTCACCTTCCTTCGCGGGCAGAGGCGCTGCCACGGATGGAACCTCAGGAGCTCCCTTCGGCTTCTTTGCTACGGGCGCCGGCCTATCCAAGAGATGTGGACGTCAAGCCTCAGCAGCAGAACAAGAAATAAAGACAAGAATCAAGCTGTTACGGGTCGTCGCCAGTGAGCTCAGGCAGCCTCCGGCCAAATTTGAAGCCTGAAAGCCGGCTGGAAGGGTCAACCTTGGGAAGCTCGTGTAACGCCCTCGATGCGGCTATAGCTCCCACGTGTCGAGGCACGACTTAGAGATATAACCGCATTGAAAGCAATGTCGCAAGTTAGGCAATCATCACAAACATCCCATGTAATATATAATAAAAGGGGAAGATACATAGCTGGCTTACACTCGCCACGTCACATTAGAGTACATAAATAACATCCATCATACAAACACTCATGGCCCGACTACGGCGCCAAAATAGAAAAGAACCCAACATGCGACAAGGCCCTGAATCAAACCCCAACTAGGCACCACTACTGATCATCAGGAAAATACACATAGTAACGCTGAGAGTCCTCGTCGAACTCCCACTTGAGCTCGTAATCGTCAACTGGAGCGGTAACACCTAGACCTACATTTGGAGTTATAGTATCTGTGAGCCACAGGGACTCAGCAATCTCGCACCCTCGCGATCAAAACTATTTAGGCTTATAGGAAGGATAAGGCAAGTATATGTGGAGCTGCAGCAAGCGACTAGCATATATGGTGGCTAACTTATACGCAAAAGAGAGCGAGAAGAGGAGGCAAAGCGCGAGCTAGAATCTAGAGTAACAACCTGCGCAAGCATAACTCCAACACCATGTCCACTTCCCGGACTCCGCCGAGAAGGGGCCATCACGGTAACACACACGGTTGATTCATTTTAATTAAGTTTAGTTCAAGTTATCTACAACCGGACATCAACAAATTCCCATCTGCCCATAACCGCGGGCACGGCTTTCGAAAGTTCAATCCCTGCAGGGGAGTCCCAACTTAGCCCATGACAAGCTCTCACGGTCAATGAAGGAATAGACCTCCACCCGAGACACACCGATCAGACTCGGTAACCCGGTACAACAAGATATCTCGACAGGTTAAAACAAGTCCAGCAACACCGCCCGAATGTGCCGACAAATCCCGATAGGAGCTGCACATATCTCTTTCTCAGGGCACACTCAGATTGTCTAAACTTCCGGTAGGCCAGCCCAGATTTGCCCCTGGTAGCCACCGGCGGCTGACAGTTTGGACCAACACTCAAAGGAGCACTGGCCCGGGGGGGTTTAAATAAAGATGACCCTTGAGTCTGCAGAACCCAAGGGAAAGAAAAGGCTAGGTGGCAAATGATAAAACCAAGGTTGGGCATGGCTGGAAAATCTTTAATCAAGGCGAACTATCAAGGGGTTCCCATTATAACCCAACCGCATGAGGAACGCAAAAATACGGGAACATAACACCGATATGACGGAAACTAGGGCGGCAAGAGTGGAACAAAACACTAGGCGAGAGGCCGAGCCTTCCACCCTTCACCAAGTATATAGATGCATTGAGATAACATAGCAATATAATAATATCCCAACAAGTAAATAAATGTTCCAACGAGGAACGGCCTCCGATCTTCGCCTGCAACTAGCAACGCTATAAGAGGGGCTGAGCAAAGCGGTAACATAGCCAATCAACGGTTTGCTAGGACATGGTGGGTTAGAGGTTCAACATGGCAATTGGGAGGCTGACAAGAAAAAGGTAGGCATCGTAGCATTGGCATAGCAAGAGCGAGCAAACTAGCATAGCAAAGATAGTAGTGATTTCGAGGGTATGATCATCTTGCCTGCAAAGCTGTCAGAGTTGATTGGATCCTCAAAAGCAAACTCAACGGCCTCCTCATTAGCGAACTCGTCTCCCAGCTCTACCCAAACAAGACAAACAACCAACAAGGATACAATCAACCACGTGCAACATCAAACAATAAGATGCAAAGATGGCATGCTATGCGGGATGCGATGCGGGATGCAAAATGCAAGATATGACAGGAAATGCATGAACCTGGCCTCAACATGGAAAACCAAGTGTGCCACTGGAAATATGGGATGAAATCTCTTGAAAACGATATAAACATCATCGGAATCAGAGTTACGGTTTGGAAATGGCAAGCATTTTAAGATATGACTCCGGTCTGCGATTTACATCAAGTAGGCCTCTAAATGCAGTGAAATGAACATGCTACAGCCACCAAACATGACAACAAAATACATGGCAGGGATTCACACAAGATGTTTAACAAAATACTAGCATTGAGCCATGGCCAATTCATCCATTATGAGGTTCAAACAAGCATGGCAAAAACGCAAATGCAAAACAGATTTCAGACTTAGTGAAATTAACACTAGTCTGAAATTTCAGATCACGAAGCCCTCTTCGGAGCAGCAAAACAACATTATACATGACCTGATTATGACAAGTAAGAATATGGCATGAAGCTACTCAACAAGCTTAATAAAGTCCCAAAGTGACCTGGGGCCAAAAGGGATCAAAAAATATACTAACAAGCACACGAACATAGCTCAAACACAATCAATTTTCAGACTTGGTGATAACTGAGACATGCTGAAATTTAACTCGCGAAGGTATGTAAACGAGCTCGATGCACTCACTACGGTGAAAGTCATGGCAAGACAAGCATACATCCAGTAAGAAGACACAAAAAGCTAGCTATACATGGCAAGAACAATGGCATAGCATGCACGGATCAACTACAATAGCATCGGCAAAATCGCAAACGAGTTGACGATCTGCCCAGATTCACAACGAAGCAAAAGTAGAGCTCTACTGACTCAAGCTATGGTGCTCCATAATTGCAAGAAAAACATGGATGGATAGAGCATAACATGATTAACAAAACTCCTTTACTGATCATCCTCAAAAGAGGCACGGATCATTAGGAAACAAGCTGAACATATGGCATCATGAACTAAATAATCCCAGACTTAGTGAAAACTACTAAGTCCCTGAAATCTGATTTCCCGGGTGCCTCTCTTTGCAAGCTTGCACAAGTCACCACACACATCCTAAAAATGCATGGGTTGCACTTCTGGAAAGATAACAAGATGCTTAACAAAACATATGAAGGACTCACAGGCATATCATGCACACATAAATCATGGCAAAAATGACAAAAGTCTAAGATGAACTAGCAGATCTGACAAATATCTCACGAAGCCTCCTTCTAGCAGCATTCCGGGCATCAAGATGAACTCAAATGAAAATGATGCAGTGGAATTAAATGATATACTCGTCGAGGCGAACATTTTGATATACTATATGTCCAAAATGGAGCTACGGATGCGGAGATATCACTGGTCAAAGTATGCTCGAAAATTAGAGGGAGAGGGAAAAAGTCAACCCCGATCTAGGGTTACTGTAGCAGCGGATCGGGATCCAGATCAGGCGCGCTCAACGAGGATCGCCGGGGATGGCCACGGTGGTGGCCGGACTTGCCGTGGAACTTGCCGGCATGGAGGGAGATGGCCGGGGCGAGGCCGGGCGTTGGTGGCGGCTCGAGGCGGGGCCGGGCGAGGCGGTGGCCGGCGGCGGCTGGGCGGCGATGGCGGGGCTCGCCGGCGACGATGGCGGCTGCCGGCGATGGAGCCGCGGTGGCGCGGGCGGTAGAAGACGGCGGTGCAGGGCGGTAGCTCCTCTGGCCCGGCGAGGCGGCGTCGGGGGCCGGGCGTGGGCCTCGGGCCCGACGGCGGCGGCGAGGTGGCTCTGCCACATGGCGGCGGCGGGTAGGCTGGAGGCAGCGGGGCGGACGTTGTCCGGTCCGCTCCGGACACGTCCGTCGGCGGCGGATCTGGAACTTTTTTTAGGGGTTTGGACGGGGGAGAGAGATCCGAAAACGGGGGGTCTATTTATAGAAATAAGTGGAGCTAGGAGAGTCCAAATGAGGTGCGGTTTTCGGCCACGCGATCATGATCGAACGCTCTAGATGATGGAGCAGAGTTTGGCGGGTTTTGGGCCAAATTGAAGGGGTGTTGGGCTGCAACACACACGAGGCCTTTTCGGTCCCTCGGTTAACCGTAGGAGTATCAAACGAAGTCCAATTGATACGAAACTTGACAGGCGGTCTACCGGTAGTAAACCAAGGCCGCATGACAAGTCTCGGTCCAATCTGGAAATGTTTTATCCCCACACACGAAAGAAAGCTAGAAATGACCGCCGGAGGAGAACGAAGCGCCGGAATGCAAAACGGACAACGGGAGAAATGCTCGAATGCATGAGATGAACACGTATGCAAATGCAATGCACATGATGACATGATATGAGATGCATGAAAACGAAAACAACACACGGAGACAAAGACCCGAACCCGAGAAATAAATATTACTTAACACCGGAAACGGCAAGAGTTGGAGTACAAACTGGGAAAGTTATATCCAGGGCGTTACAACACTCCACCACTACGAAAGAATCTCGACCCGAGATCTAGGACTGAAAGAACGCCGGGTACTCAGAACGGAGGTGATCCTCGTGTTCCCATGTAGGTTCACGGTCGGAATGGTGAGACCACTTGACTTTGAAAATTTTGATTGACTTGTTGCGAGTCTTTCGTTCAGTCTCTTCAAGAATAGAAACAGGGTGCTCACGATAGGAGCGATCTTCTTGGAGCTCAATGTCCTCGAAGTTGACTGTGCGGTCAGGAGTCTTGAAGCACTTTCGAAGCTGAGAGACATGGAACACATCATGAACATTTGCAAAGTTTGAAGGAAGCTCGAGTTGATAGGCGAGGTCGCCTCTCTTGCTGACAATCTTGAAAGGTCCCACGTATCTAGGGGCAAGCTTCCCCTTTGATACCGAAGCGACGAGTACCTTTCATAGGAGAGACGCGGAGGTAAACATGATCTCCGATCTCGAAAGCCAAATCACGGTGCTTACTATCATAGTAGCTCTTCTGGCGGGATTGGGCTGCTTTGAGGTTATCACGAATGACTTTGCACATTTTCTTCTACCTCTGTGATTAAGTCATTACCCAGCAGCTGACGTTCACCGGTTTCAGACCAGTTGAGAGGGGTACGGCACTTCCTGCCATACAGAATTTCAAATGGGGCCTTGCCCGAACTTGCTTGAAAACTGTTGTTGTATGAGAATTCAGCATAAGGAAGACAATCCTCCCACTTCATGCCGAAGGAGATCACACAAGCCCTGAGCATATCTTCAAGAATCTGGTTGACACGCTCGACTTGACCGCTTGTTGAGGATGGAAAGCTGTGCTGAAGCGGATGTTGGTGCCCATGGCCTTCTGAAAAGAATCCCAAAACTTGGAGGTAAAGATGCTGCCACGGTCTGAAGAGATCACTTGAGGAATACCGTGCAGAGAAACAATACGAGAGGTATAGAGTTCCGCCAATTCAGCTGCAGTGATCGACTCCTTGATAGGCAGAAATGAGCCACTTTGGTGAGTTTATCTATGACAACGAATATAGCATCATTGCCACGCTTGGACTTTGGAAAGCCAGTCACGAAGTCCATTTCAATGTGGTCAAACTTCCATTCTGGAATGGCAAGAGGTTGGAGGAGACCTGCTGGCCTTTGGTGTTCTGCCTTCACTCTTCTGCAGACATCACACTCATTCACGAATTGAGCAATCTCGCGCTTCATTCGAGTCCACCAATAAGCTTGCTTGAGGTCCTGATACATCTTCGTGCTCCCAGGGTGGATGGAGGAGGAGAGAATTGTGAGCCTCGTTCATGATCACTTTACGAAGGTCACCTTTGGGTACAACAATTCGATCCTCGAAGAAGAGAGTGTCCTTGTCATCAAGGCGGTAGCACTTGTACTTGGACTGACTCTTGGCAATCCCAAACTTCACCTTTTTCACCATAGCATCAAGAAGCTGGGCTTGGCGAATCTGGTCTTCTAAGGTAGGAGAGACTTGAAGGTTGGCGAGGAAACCTTGAGGAACAACTTGCAGATTCAGTTTGCGGAAAGCTTCACAAAGCTCGGGTTGATAAGGCTTAAGAATCAGACTGTTGCAATATGCTTTTCTGCTCAAAGCGTCAGCGATCACATTGGCCTTGCCTGGAGTATACTCGATACTCAGATTATACTCTTGAATCATTTCGACCCATCGAGTTTGCCTGAGGTTGAGATTAGGCTGAGTGAAGATGTACTTGAGACTCTTGTGATCAGTGAAAATGTCCACTTTTCTTCCCAATAGAAGATGTCTCCAAGTCAACAAAGCATGCACAACTGCCGCCAACTCGAGATCATGAGTGGGATAGTTCTTCTCATTAGGCTTCAACTGGCGAGAGGTATAAGCAACAACTTTCTTCTCTTGCATCAAAACTGCACCGAGACCTTGGAGAGAGGCATCACAAAATACCTCGTACGGTTTGGATTCATCAGGCGGAGTCAAAACTGGAGCAGTGATCAACTTCTCTTTCAAAGTGTTGAAAGCAATATCACACTCCGGAGACCAAACGTACTTGACGTGCTTCTGGAGAAGATTAGAGAGAGGCTTCGCGATCTTGGAGAAGTTTTCAACAAATCTTCGGCAATAGCTTGCAAGACCGAGGAAACTGCGGAGTTGCTTCACGTTCTGAGGCGGTTCCCAATTCACAATTGCAGACACCTTCTCAGGATTCACGGCAATGCCCTTGGCAGAGATGATATGACCAAGATAAAGAACCTCATCGAGCCAAAATTCACACTTGGAGAACATGGCGTAGAACTGATGTTCCCTGAGCTTATCAAGCACCAAACGCAAGTGTTTGGCATGATCTTCCTTGTTCTTGGAGAAAACCAGAATGTCATCGAGATTGACCAAAACGAAGTCATTGGTGTAGGCGTTGAAGATGAAGTTCATCATGTGAGAGAACGTTGGAGGAGCGTTGACGAGGCCAAAAGACATGACCGTGTATTCATATGAACCAAAGCTTGTCCTAAAAGCCGTCTTGGGAATATCTTGCTCACGGATACGAATCTGATGATAACCCATACGGAGATCAAGTTTGGAGAATACTTGAGCACCTTTGAGTTGTTCGAACAGCTCATTGATGTTGGGAAGTGGGTACTTGTTCTTGATGGTCTTCTTGTTCAATGGGCGGTAAACAACACAAAGTCGGTCCGAACCATCCTTCTTCTTCACAAAAAGAACACCACAACCCCACGGAGAAGAACTAGGACGGATGAGACCCATTCTTTCTTGCTCATCGAGTTGTTTCTTCAGCTCCTTCAACTCTTCAGGTCCGAGCTTGTAAGGACGTTTGCACACAGGTTCTGTGCCAGGCTCAAGATCAATAACGAATTCAACTGGCCGGTGTGGAGGCATTCCTGGGAGCTCTTCTGGAAAGATGTTTTGATACTCACAAACGACTGGAATTTGCGAGATAGCGTCCAGTTCACCCTTCTCATTGAGAGAAAACAGACGGATGGTATCATCACGAGCGGCAAAGACAATTACATCCTTAGACGAATGAGTCAATTGAATATGCCTTGCAGCACAATCAAGATGTGCCTTGTGCTTAGAAAGCCAATCCATTCCGAGAATAAGATCAATATCCGAGTTACCAAGAACCACCGGAGAAGAGAGAAACTTGTAATCACCCAATGTGATAGAGACATCCGGAACGCAATTGTTAGAAGTCATTTTCTTGCCCGGAGACACAATCTTCGACGGAACAGGAATCCTTTCGGTAACAAAATCATGCTTGGCCACAAATGGAGTTGAAATAAAAGAAAGCGATGCACCAGTGTCAAAAAGAACTTTAGCAGGAACATCGTTGACAAGAAGATTACCCATGATGACATCTTAAGAATCCTCTGCCTGAGCTGCATTCACCATATTGACCTTGGCGTACTTGGGATTGTGCTTGACCACAGCTGTACTTGCCGATCTGACAGGAGGAGGAGGAGGAAGGCGCCTCTGGTTGGTACACTAGTTGGCATAGTGACCCTTCTGTTGGCACTTGTTGCACGTGACCTCTGAAAGCGGACAGTGGTACGGAGCACTCGGTCTTGGAGGTTGAGACGAAGTCTTGTTCTGAAAGCCTGGGTTGGGTGGGTGGGAGAAACCACTGCCACCTTTGCTCTTCTGCTGATACGGCTGACGGAACGGAGGAGGAGGAAGCCAAAACTTCTGCTGCTTGGCCACTTGAGTAGAGGAAGAAGGAGTAACATCTCTGGCTCGCTTCTTGGAAACATCACACCTCAACTGAGCAGCCTCTTGCTTCAGTGCCATGTTGTAAAACTCATCGTATCTCAACGGCTCAAAGAGGACAAGAGCGAGCTGAATATCTTCTCGTAGACCATCCCTGAACTGATATATCATGCTCTTCTCATCAGGTACGTCCTGCTTGGCAAAGCGGGCGAGCTTCTGGAACAACTTGTTGTAGTCATAGACAGACAAAGAGCCTTGCTTCAAGTTGTGGAATTCCTGACGCTTACTTTCAACCACACTTTGAGGGATGTGATGAGCTCGGAAATCTCGATGGAAATCATCCCAAGTGATCAGACGTCCACCTCTGGAATCCTTGTACTGCTGGAACCATTCTGCTGCCTGATCTTTGAGCTGGAAAGAAGCAAACTTGACGAAATATTCAGGCCTGACGTTGCTGCATTCAAAATGCTTTCCCAGATCCACAAGCCAATCGTCAGCATCGGAAGCTTCAACACAATTGTTGAACGTCTTTGGACCATTTGCAGGGAACTGGTTCAGTGTAGCAAAGTGGTGCTGATTGTTGCCTTGATTCCCTTGCCTTCCTTGATTGTGCTATTGGAGAATTGCATGATCAACTGTGTGTTTGCATTAGTAGCGGCCATCACAGCTTGCCATGCCTCCGGAGGAGGTGGAGGTGGCGGCGGATCAGGATTCGGAGTCATTCGCGTTGGAGGAGCCATCCTGAACAGGTTGACCACCATTAGCACATTGACAGATAAAATATTGAAGCTGAATCCAATGGAATGAAATTTGCAACATAAAGTCTTCACATCCGAACAAAATGAACGAATGCATTTCTCTTGAAGTGGTCACATATTCCTAAATTGCAAAGCCACGTAGAATGAAGGTAGAAGAATTAATTCAACAAGGTATGGCTCAAGAACGAATACTCGGTAAGAAATCCCAATCTCAAACCAATATTCGTGGAAGAAGAACTAGAGCTACGAGAATTCCCACCTATGAAACTCCCAAAATTTTCGGGTTATGCAATCAGGTGTTGGGGATACACGGAAGCATAATATCTCACCCAAACTAGCAATTCCTACATCCAGCTGTATCCATCCTTCAACACATAACCAAGAAACCTTCGGAAACCATCTACCTCAACCTTCGAAAAGCATCCGTTATACAAGTTATGGCGATACTCCCGAACTCCTGCCCCAGTACTGGGTGGCGTCGAGGTTATCTCACCAACGAACTGCATAAAAGAGATTTTCGATGTCGGCGAACATATCTCAAGTATTCCAGAATTGCAACGATAAAATTATGATGACAACACCTCAGAGCTCAACTCCCCGGGACACTTCCACTAAACCCCTGACAGGAGGCACCAAGACAGTATTCTCATCATAAGCCATCGGAACGATTCCAAGATACTCGCGTGATCCTAAAATTTTTTTTAGTGAAATTTGAGAAGAGAAGAATCAAAACTCTACGTCAGGATGCCTTACCAGAGCGATGAGGAGACTGGGAAGTAAAAAGAATTCCTAAGCTCTCCGATATATAGTTCCTAATGACTCAAAACATTTTTCTAGACACAACTCGGCTGCTAAAAACGATCAAGCAATGGGGCTCCTAAGGTCGGGGAAGGCTCTGATACCAACTTGTAACGCCCTCGATGCGGCTATAGCTCCCACGTGTCGAGGCACGACTTAGAGATATAACCGCATTGAAAGCAATGTCGCAAGTTAGGCAATCATCACAAACATCCCATGTAATATATAATAGAAGGGGAAGATACATAGCTGGCTTACACTCGCCACGTCACATCAGAGTACATAAATAACATCCATCATACAAACACTCATGGCCCAACTACGGCGCCAAAATAGAAAAGAACCCAACATGCGACAAGGCCCTGAATCAAACCCCAACTAGGCACCACTACTGATCATCAGGAAAAGACACGTAGTAACGCTGAGAGTCCTCGTCGAACTCCCACTTGAGCTCGTAATCGTCAACTGGAGCGGTAACACCTGCACCTGCATCTGGAGTTATAATATCTGTGAGCCACAGGGACTCAGCAATCTCGCACCCTCGCGATCAAAACTATTTAGGCTTATAGGAAGGATAAGGCAAGTATATGTGGAGCTGCAGCAAGCGACTAGCATATATGGTGGCTAACTTATACGCAAAAGAGAGCGAGAAGAGGAGGCAAAGCGCGAGCTAGAATCTAGAGTAACAACCTGCGCAAGCATAACTCCAACACCGTGTCCACTTCCCGGACTCCGCCGAGAAGGGGCCATCACGGTAACACACACGGTTGATTCATTTTAATTAAGTTTAGTTCAAGTTATCTACAACCGGACATCAACAAATTCCCATCTGCCCATAACCGCGGGCACGGCTTTCGAAAGTTCAATCCCTGCAGGGGAGTCCCAACTTAGCCCATGACAAGCTCTCACGGTCAATGAAGGAATAGACCTCCACCCGAGACACACCGATCAGACTCGGTAACCCGGTACAACAAGATATCTCGACAGGTTAAAACAAGTCCAGCAACACCGCCCGAATGTGCCGACAAATCCCGATAGGAGCTGCACATATCTCTTTCTCAGGGCACACTCAGATTGTCTAAACTTCCGGTAGGCCAGCCCAGATTTGCCCCTGGTAGCCACCGGCGGCTGACAGTTTGGACCAACACTCAAAGGAGCACTGGCCCGGGGGGGTTTAAATAAAGATGACCCTTGAGTCTGCAGAACCCAAGGGAAAGAAAAGGCTAGGTGGCAAATGATAAAACCAAGTTTGGGCATGGCTGGAAAATCTTTAATCAAGGCGAACTATCAAGGGGTTCCCATTATAACCCAACCGCATGAGGAACGCAAAAATACGGGAACATAACACCGATATGACGGAAACTAGGGCGGCAAGAGTGGAACAAAACACTAGGCGAGAGGCCGAGCCTTCCACCCTTCACCAAGTATATAGATGCATTGAGATAACATAGCAATATAATAATATCCCAACAAGTAAATAAATGTTCCAACGAGGAACGGCCTCCGATCTTCGCCTGCAACTAGCAACGCTATAAGAGGGGCTGAGCAAAGCGGTAACATAGCCAATCAACGGTTTGCTAGGACATGGTGGGTTAGAGGTTCAACATGGCAATTGGGAGGCTGACAAGAAAAAGGTAGGCATCGTAGCATTGGCATAGCAAGAGCGAGCAAACTAGCATAGCAAAGATAGTAGTGATTTCGAGGGTATGATCATCTTGCCTGCAAAGCTGTCAGAGTTGATTGGATCCTCAAAAGCAAACTCAACGGCCTCCTCATTAGCGAACTCGTCTCCCAGCTCTACCCAAACAAGACAAACAACCAACAAGGATACAATCAACCACGTGCAACATCAAACAATAAGATGCAAAGATGGCATGCTATGCGGGATGCGATGCGGGATGCAAAATGCAAGATATGACAGGAAATGCATGAACCTGGCCTCAACTTGGAAAACCAAATGTTCCACTGGAAAGATGGGATGAAATCGCTTTAAAACGATATAAAGATCATCGGAATCCGAGTTACGGTTTGGAAATGGCAAGCGTTTTAAGATATGACTCCGGTCTGCGATTTACAGCAAGTAGGCCTCTAAATGCAGTGAAATGAACATGCTACAGCCACCAAACATGACAACAAAATACATGGCCGGGATGCACACAAGATGCTTAACAAAAGACTAGCACTGAACCACGGCCAATTCATCGATTATGAGGTTCAAACAAGCATGGCAAAAACGCAAATGCAAAACAGATTTCAGACTTAGTGAAATTAACACTAGTCTGAAATTTCAGATCACGAAGCCCTCTTCGGAGCAGCAAAACAACATTATACATGACCTGATTATGACAAGTAAGAACATGGCATGGAGCTACTCAACAAGCTTAACAAAATTCCCAAAGTGACCTGGGGCCACAAGGGATCACAAAATATACTAACAAGCACACGAACATAGCTCAAACACAATCAGTTTTCGGACTTAGTGAAAACTGAGACATGCTGAAATTTAACTCACGAAGGTATGTAAACGAGCTCGATGCACTCACTACGGTGCAAGTCATGGCAAGGCAAGCATACATCCAGTAAGAAGACACAAAAATCTAGCTATACATGGCAAGAACAATGGCATAGCATGCACGGATCAACTACAATAGCATCGGCAAAATCGCAAACGAGTTGACGATCTGCCCAGATTCACAACGAAGCAAAAGTAGAGCTCGACTGACTCAAGCTATGTTGCTCCCTAATTGCAAGAAAAACATGGATGGATAGAGCATAACATGATTAACAAAACTCCTTTACTGATCATCCTCAAAAGAGGCACGGATCATTAGGAAACAAGCTGAACATATGGCATCATGAACTAAATAATCCCAGACTTAGTGAAAACTACTAAGTCCCTGAAATCTGATTTCCCGGGTGCCTCTCTTTGCAAGCTTGCACAAGTCACCACACACATCCTAAAAATGCATGGGTTGCACTTCTGGAAAGATAACAAGATGCTTAACAAAACATATGAAGGACTCACAGGCATATCATGCACACATAAATCATGGCAAAAATGACAAAAGTCTAAGATGAACTAGCAGATCTGACAAATATCTCACGAAGCCTCCTTCTAGCAGCATTTCGGGCATCAAGATGAACTCAAATGAAAATGATGCACTGGAATGAAATGATGTACTCGTCGAGGCAAACATTTTGATATACTCTATGTCCAAAACGGAGCTACAGATGCGGAGATATCACTGGTCAAAGTATGCTCGAAAATTAGAGGGAGAGGGAAAAAGTCAACCCCGATCTAGGGTTACTGTAGCAGCGGATCGGGATCCAGATCAGGCGCGCTCAACGAGGATCGCCGGGGATGGCCGCGGTGGTGGCCGGACTTGCCGTGGAACTTGCCGGCGTGGAGGGAGATGGCCGGGGCGAGGCCGGGCGTTGGTGCCGGCGCTGCGGCGGCTCGAGGCGAGGCCGGGCGAGGCGGTGGCCGGCGGCGGCTGGGCGGCGATGGCGTGCTTGCCGGCGACAATGGCGGCTGCCGGCGATGGAGCCGCGGTGGCGCGGGTGGTAGAAGACGGCGGCGCGGGGCGGCGGCTCCTTTGGCCCGGCGAGGCGGCGTCGGGGTCGGGCGTGGGCCTCCGGCCCGGTGGCGGCGGCGAGGTGGCTCTGCCATGTGGCGGCGGCGGGTAGGCTAGAGGCGGCGGGGCGGACGTTGTCCGGTCCGCTCCGGACACGTCCGTCGGCGGCGGATCTGGAACTTTTTTTTAGGGGTTTGGACGGGGGAGAGAGATCCGAAAACGGGGGGTCTATTTATAGGCATAAGTGGAGCTAGGAGAGTCCAAATGAGGTGCGGTTTTTGGCCACGCGATCATGATCGAACGCTCTAGATGATGGAGCAGAGTTTGGTGGGTTTTGGGCCAAATTGAAGGGGTGTTGGGCTGCAACACACACGAGGCCTTTTCGGTCCCTCGGTTAACCGTAGGAGTATCAAATGAAGTCCAATTGATACGAAACTTGACAGGCGGTCTACCTGTAGTAAACCAAGGCCGCATGACAAGTCTCTGTCCAATCCGGAAATGTTTTGTCCCCACACACGAAAGAAAGCTAGAAATGACCGCCGGAGGAGAACGAAGCGCCGGAATGCAAAACGGACAACGGGGAAAATGCTCGAATGCATGAGATGAACACGTATGCAAATGCAATGCACATGATGACATGATATGAGATGCATGAAAACGAAAACAACACACGGAGACAAAGACCTGAACCCGAGAAATAAATATAACTTAACACCGGAATCAGCAAGAGTTGGAGTACAAATTGGGAAAGTTATATCCGGGGCGTTACATCTCGGGAGCGGAAGGCGCGTCTGCGGTCCGCCTCAGGGCCGGGGCAGACCCGCGGGAGATCAGCCCGGTCCTGTCCTTCTTCGGGATCGGGGGCAAGCTCCCGCCACCCTGCTCGTCATCATCCTCGTCGTCATCGCTCGGAGAGAGGCGGAGAGCGCGGGACCTGCGCCGGGGGAGGGGAGCCCTCGACTCTCCGTCAGTCCCCTCAGAGTCAGGCCCTTTTTCCCGCTCCCCTCCTTCCTCCTCTTCGCTGGAGTCGTTGGAGGACACGTCCACCGATTCCCCGGGAGTTTCCATGGGCACAGGCCCATCCCCGTTGAAGACGGGCATGGACTCCACTACCTGCTCCCAGTCGTCGCAGAGGAACAAGGGCGTAGGAGCGCCCTCCAACCTCGCCACATCGCCCCCGACCAGAGATTGGAGGACCGCAGCCAGATCTTCGTCGTCGGCCAAGGCCGCGGGGCTCGGATGGGGCCTCCACATCGGAAGTGAGTACTGCCGAAGCGGAGCCAGCTGGTGCTCCAGGAATTCCCTCAGCAGTGACGCGCCGGTCAGCTTCGCTGCCGCCATGTTGGCCGGCCTCAGATCCGCGTCCATCTTCTCCAGCACCAGCTTCGCGCGGGGGTCCGCGAGCTCCGCTCGACCCCAATCACTCGAGCTCATTGGTTGCTCCATGGGCAAGATCAGCCGAGGGTGGATGCGCCCAGCGTCTGCCAAGACCCACTTGCTCCTAAAGCCCACAATCCTTTTCCCGGGGTTCAAAATGGCAATGGCGCCACCGTACACGATGAAGCTCACGCACGCGAAAGCAGGACCGCGAGAGGTCCGGAGGTAGAAGTAGTGGCGCAGCAAGGCCACTGAGGGCTGCACCCCTACGTGAGACTTGCAGTAATAGGCGAAGATTTCCAGGAGAAGGACGGAGTTGGGGTGGAGATGCAGAGCCTGTAGCTTATAATGGCGGAGGACAGAGAAGAAGAACTCGGAGAAGGGAGGCACCAGGCCAGCAGCAATGACGCTTACAAAGAACGGATAGAAGGTGCTCCCTTAGCCCTCAGGGGTGGCGGAGCCGGCCTTGAACACCTTCGCCCCGTCGATGCCCTGCGCCGCCACCAACCGGCGCAACCGGGCGAGGCTCGCCTCCGACACGTTCAGCAAGTCCAGGGCAGACGAGTACCAAGCTCCGGCCAGGGACTGATGAGGCGCAATGGCTTCCTAGGTCACGCGGTCGGAGTAGATCTGGAAATTTTGGAGGAAGGAAGGAGAGGCGCAAGAAAGGGGATCTGAGAAGCAACCGGAGAAAGCAAAAAAAGCAAAGCCTAGGCAGATGCCGCTCCCTTATCAACTCGCGCGGTTGCTGAGGCGCCCACGTCCAGTCAACCGCCAAGCGGCGCCCAAGGCTGCAGGCTGTTAGGGCCCGCGGCGCTTCGCTCTTGCCCTTTCGCCTCCCTGCACGGCCAAGTACGGGCGTGCCTTGGGCCCCGGGGCTACTGTCGGCGTTCTGGGAATAGGGGTCCCCGGACTTGCCTGCCTGCGGCCTGCGGCGTGGCTCAAAAGAGGGCCCAGCACGGCCCATCTTCATCAACACAGACCCAAGACCCTCGCGAGGGGCCAAGCCTCGCGGGGCGGACGACACGGAGCTTCCTCAGGCACGGCCTCATCAGGCTGGCTCGCGAGGAGGCGGACAGATCAAGGCGGGGTACCTCACGAGGTGCCCGTGACGCAAGCCATGACGACCAAGGGTGCCAGGCAGGCGCTAGCCCGCGCAGTGTCCTCCTTTCCTATTTGGTGCAAAGGGAGCAAGCGCAGGCGAGAGCATCAAGCAAAGGCACCCGTTTCAGTGCAACGAGACCAAGACCAGTCCAACGGCAGGGAGGAAGTCATTGTGGAGCCCAAGCCAGCGTCACCACCAGAGCTTTTGGCAGGTGAGGACCAACTTTATTCAGGATAAGTGTACCAGATGTTCCCCTTCAAAATGGCCAATTGTTGGCGCCCTTCCCGCTTAATATTTGGGAAGAGGCCCAGGGCCTTTGCCTATAAATAGGACTAGCCACCCACAGGGTAGAGGGATCGAGATCGGAGAGAGACTCGAGAAGAGAGAGAGAGAAGGGTGACTGAACTCCTCCTAGCAGTTCATCCCCTCAGCCAAGAACAGACCCTCATGAGGTTGTTCTTCCTTGTATTGCTCATCATCATCAGCCCAAGAGGCAATCCACCACACCACACACTAGAGTAGGGTATTACACCACAACGGTGGCCCGAACCAGTATAAACCCTATGTCTCTTGTGCTGTTCTTTCCATAGCTTAGATCTTAGCGAGGCGGAGGGGTGCAGGTAGGTAGAAGGCGAAATCTCGGCACGCACCCCAGTGTTCGAACCTAGAGGGTCTGCCGGAACCCGAAATCTGACAACCTCCAGCGGTGCTTGCACCCTTGCGTCTACCCCTGGAGTAAGCTCGGCGTTGGTAGCCCGAAGCGAAACCACAACGATGGGGTTCTCACGGGGCCCCACAAGGCCAACTGGGCGCAGCCCCCACTCATCGAAGGAGGGCATTGTCAGCGTTCTGGGAACGGGCGTCCCCAAACTTGCCTGCCTTCGGCCTGCGGTGTGGCTCAAAGGGGGGCCCAGCGCCATGGGGAAGTGGAGACGCCCACGTCCCATCAACCGCCACGCGGCGCCCACGGCCACAGGCTGTTAGGGCCCGCGACGCTTCGCTCTTGCCCTTCCGCCTCCCTGCATGTCCATGTCCGGGCGCGCCTTGGGCCCGGGGGCTACTGTCGATGTTCTGGGAACGGGGGTCCCCAGACTTGCCTGCTTGCGGCCTGCGGCGTGGCTCAAAGGGGGGCCCAGCGTGGCCATCTTCACCAACACAAACCCAAGACCCTCGCGAGGGGCCAAGCCTCGCGGGGCAGACGACACGGAGCTTCCTCAGGCACGGCCTCGTCAGGCTGGCTCACGAGGAGGCGGAGAGATCAAGGCGGGGTACCTCACGAGGTTCCCGTGATGCAAGCCATGACGACCGAGGGCGCCAGGCGGGTTCCAGCCCGCCTAGTGTCCTCCTTTCCTCTTTGGTGCAAAGGGGGCAAGCACAGCCGCGGAGTACCGAGGCATGAGGCAAAGGTTGCCATTTCGGTGCAACGAGACCAAGACCAAGAGGACTACGAGACGGAGGTCACCGAGGAGACCAAGACGGCATCATCACCAGAGCTTTGCGTAGGCGAAGACTACTTTTGTCAGGGTAGCTAGTACTAGCTGCCCCCTTCAAATTAGCCCGCCATTGTTGGCTCCCTTCCCGCTCGATATTTGGGAAGAGGACCAGGGCCCCTATAAATAGGATCAGCCACCCGCTAGACAGGAGAGAGGACAGACAGAGAAAGAGAGAGAGAGAGAGAGAGAGAGAGAGAGAGAGAAAGGTGACTGAGCTCCTCCCAGCAGTTCATCGCCCCAGCCAAGAACAGACCCTCGCGAGGCTGTTCTTCCTTGTATTGTTCATCATCATCAGCCCAAGAGGCAATCCACCACACCACACACTGGAGTAGGGTATTACACCACAACGGTGGCCCGAACCAGTATAAACCCTGCGTCTCTTGTGTTGTTCTGGCCATAGTTTAGATCCTAGCAAGGCGGAGGGGCGCAGGTAGGTAGGGGGCGAAATCTCCGCGCCCACCCCAGTGTTTGAACCTCAAGGGTGTGCCAGAACCCGAAATCCGACATTTGGCGCGCCAGGTAGGGGTGCGCCGGGATTCGCCTTCCGCCACCCCGTTCTCCTCCGACCGTCACGCCCATGTCTGACGCTCGTCGGGCCCGCGCCAAGCGCCGGGCCGCACTCGCTTCCCGCGCCGCCCAGACGGCCGCTGTCGGTGGGCGTCCTCGCCGTTCCCCGTCACCTGCCGTCAACGCCACCACCGGCCCGGTGGGGGACGAGCAGCAAGCATCGTCCCGGCATCTGTCCGTGCGGCAAGACAGTCGCACCGCAACTCCCTCGCTCACCCCGGCTAGTTCTTCGTCCCGCGCACTCCGCGCGCCCATGGAGCCCCGCAGCGTTATCGCGGCCCTCTTGGGTGGCTCGCAGGCGCCGCCTACAAGTCACCACGTCAAGCCGTTCATCCGCCAGGTCAGCGCCGCTTCCATGCGGCAGGGGGCTCCCCTAGACCAGGCGGCGCCCGAGACCGGCCTGACCTTCAGCTCGGAGGACCACCCCTCCAACTTGGCCTGCTCGGGTGCGCTCCCCATGCTGTGCACCCCCACCATCTGCCAGGTGGCCATCACCAGGATCCTCATTGATGGCGGCGCGGGCCTCAGCGTGCTCTCGGTCGAGGCCTTAAACCTCCTCTGCATACCCCTGGAACGGCTGCAACCCAGCCGGCCCTTCTCAGGCGTTGGGGGCGAGTCGTCCAGCTCCTTGGGACAGATCCGGCTCCCAGTAACCTTCGGCACCTACGACAACTTCCGCACGGAGCTCTTCGACTTTGACATCGCCCCCATCGGCCTCCCCTACAGCGCCATCCTCGGCTACCCAGCGCTGGCCCAGTTCATGGCCGCGACGCACACGGCGTACAACCTCATGAAGATGCTCGGGACCAGAGGTGTCCTCACTGTGCATGAGGACACCGGGGACGCACTGCGGGTGCTCAAGCTCTCCTTCAAGACGGTAGCATCGGCACAGCCCGCCGACTTGGAGACCCCCGGGCCCAAGGGGGCTGCACCCGCCAAGAAGAAACAGTTGTTCACCCAAGATAAGGCAGAAACCAAGCAGATACCCGTCGATGAGGACGGGTCCACCAATGCCACTTTCACCATAGGCGCCCACCTCGAACCCGAGCAGGAGAAGGCCCTGGTCGGGTTCCTGCGCGCAAACAAGAAGGTATTCGCTTGGGAGCCTCACCAGTTGGCAGGGATGCCTAGGGGTGTAATCGAGCATCACCTAAATGTGTGCCCCAACGTGCGCCCTGTGAAGCAGAAGGCCAGGCGGCAGTCCACAGAAAATCAGGCCTTCATCGTCCAAGAGACCCGCAAATTAGAAGCCGCTGGGGTCATTCACGTGGTCTGATACCCGGATTGGCTGGCCAACCCTGTCGTTGTACCAAAGAAGGGAGGGAAGGAGCGCATGTGTGTCGACTTCACCAACCTCAACAAAGCATGCCCGCAAGATTCGTTCCCGCTCCCCCGCATTGACCAGATCGTCGACTCCACTGCAAAATGCGACCTGTTATGCTTCTTGGATGCATTCTCTGTGTATCACCAGATCAAGATGGTGGTAGAAGACGTCGAGAAGACAGCCTTCCTAACCCCGTTGGGTGTACTGCTACACATGCATGCCATTCGGGCTGCGTAACGCAGGGGCGACCTTCCAGCGGCTGATGCACATCACCTTGGGCCCGCAGCTTGGGAGGAATGTTGAGTCTTACATCGATGACATTGTGGTAAAATCTCGGGAGGCCAGGACCTTGATACAAGACTTGGAGGAAACCTTCGCTAGCCTCAACGCAGTGAACCTACGGCTCAACCCAGAGAAGTGTGTGTTCGGAGTCCCCTCGGGCAAGCTCTTGGGTTTCCTTGTGTCCCACCGAGGCATCGAGGCTAACCCGGAGAAGGTCAAGGCGGTGGAAGACATGAGCCCGCCAAAGACCCTCAGAGAAATGCAGAGGCTCACGGGGCGCGTGACCGCGCTAGGGCGCTTCATCTCCAAGTTGGGGGAACGAGCACTGCCTTTCTTCTAGCTAATGAAGAAAAAGGGGCCCTTCAAGTGGACTGAAGAGGCCGACAAGGCGTTCCAGGATCTCAAGAGATACCTGACCAGCCCACCGGTCATGGTGGCTCTGCGCCCTCAAGAGCCCCTGGTGCTTTACCTCGCCGCCACTCCCTACTCCGCCAGCGCACCTTGGTGGCAGTCAGAGAGGAGCGCCGAATCAAAACCGTGGCAGCAGCCTGGGACAAGGTAGAACAGGGACAAGGAAGGCCCACAGAAACTGCCACCGCGGCTGAGGAGGATCAGCCGCCGCAGGGGGCGCACCGGAGGCGGAAGGGGCCCCTCTCCCTGATGGCCAGTCTCAGGAGGTCTCATTGCCTCAAGAGGCGCCATGGTCTCTGAAGGGAACCACCAGCAATGACGCACTCCACCTCGTTGAGCACCCAGTGTACTTCGTCAGCACGGTGTTGCGGGATGCAAGGGCACGGTACCCCATGCCTCAGAAACTCCTCCTCGCGCTATTGGTGGCCTCACGCAAGCTGCGGCACTATTTTCAGGGTCACCCCATCAAGGTCGTCTCGTCATACCCCCTGGAGAGAGTGCTCAGGAGCCCTAATTCAGCTGGAAGGGTCGCTGAGTGGAACATAGAACTGCAAGTGTTTTAGCTCGAATTCAGCACGACCAGGGTCATCAAGGGAGCAGCGTTGGCGGATTTTATGGTAGAATGGACGGAGGCGCCAGGCCTCAAGGCCGACGAGGATCGGTCCCTGTCCCCGGGAAGTGAGGCGCCAGAGGGCTGGGTCATGTACTTCGATGGGGCATTCTCCAGGCATGGCGCTGGGGCTGGGGCGGTGCTTATATCGCCCGCTTAGGACAAGCTCTACTACACCGTGCAGCTCTGCTTCCAGCAAGGTGAAAAGGTCTCCAACAACATAGCGGAGTATGAAGATTTAATAGCGGGCTTGAAGGCCGCGGCTGCCCTGGGGGTGAAACGCCTCACCATCAAGGGCGACTCGCAGCTCCTTGTCAATTTCTCCAACAAGGTGTACGAGCCAAAGGATGAGCACATGGAAGCCTACCTAGTGGAGGTCCGCGGGATGGAGAAGCAGTTCTAGGGGTTGGAGTTGCAGCATGTGCCCCGTGGGACCAACCAGGAGGCCGACGACATCGCCAAACGGGCGTCCAGGCGGTTACCTCAGGAGCCTGGCATTTTCGAGGAGCGGCTCTTCAAGCCCTCAGCCCTGCCGTCATTATCGAACACAGCTCAGCCCCGGGAGGAGCTCCCCCAGCCACCTGCCTCAGGGGCTCCGGCCTGTGGCCCGGCCTCAGGAGCACGCCTGCTCCTAACGATGGAACCTCAGGAGGGATGTTGGATCATGGAGCTCTGGAGTTACCTAACGCAAGGGGCCCTGCCGGAGAAGGAGGAGGAAGCAGAGCGAGTGGCACGCCAGGCCTCGGCATACTACATCAAGGATGGAGAGCTCTACCGGAAGCGGCCAAACGATGTATCCCTGCGCTCCATCTCCAGGGAGCAAGGGAAGGAACTGCTGGAAGATATACACGGCGGAGACTTTGGACATCATTCATCATCACGGACCCTCGTCGGCAAGGCGTTCCGCAGTGGATTTTATTGGCCCACCGCGCTCAACGACGCCGTCGAACTAGTGAAAGCTTGTGAGGCCTGCCAGTTCCACGCCACGCAGATCCATCAGCCAGCAGGAGGCTTGCAGACTATCCCCCTTTCATGGCCTTCCGCAGTCTGGGGGCTGGACATCTTGGGCCCGTTTCCTCGGGCGCCCGGGGGCTACCGCTACCTCTACGTCGCCGTGGACAAGTTCACCAGATGTGTGTTGAAGTTGCCACCTTAAGTAAACCATTAATTAACAATCTCACATCTGTCTTGAATACTCTCAACCCCAATCCACGTCTACGAGCATAGCATAGCAGTATAAGCATAATGTAATAGTAACTCCCAAGGTTTGAATGCAGGGCAATAGGTTCCTACCTCATCAACTACTTCCCAACCCACAATTTATTCAGATCCTAACCATGCAATGTTTGGGGATTGGAACTAATGCATAAAAACTGGGTATTAAAGGAATATGATCAAAGTGTGAACTTTCCTGCAATGTTGATGAAGATGTTTCGCACTCAAAACTCTTGATAGTTCTACTCGTCATACTCCGGTCAATCTATCATAAGCAAGCAATAGTAACCACACATAAGCAATCACTCAAAGATCAGAGAGAACAAAGAAAACAATTCGGAAAACATCAAAACCAAGAAAATAACTCTTGCAACATAAAACAATTTCTAACAGAACCAAAATTATGTGAATTTGGCCTTATCAGAAAGTTGAGGTCAAGAGCTTCGATTTGCAAAAAGAATCAACTAAATCGGAGTTAAGAAACTCAAGTTATGTTCAAAAAAAGTTTGAATATGAATCTGAACAAAATTCGAAATTTGAAAATTTCAAAAATTTGATGTGACAGGTTCGCTGGATAGGTGAAAACAAGACGAAGCTATAGACGCTGGTTTCATCTAATTTGGATAAACGAGTGAAAAGTTATGGCTATTTGAAAAATCAGGGCCAAGCTGTTTTACGAAAAAAATAGCTATGGTTAAGGTCTAACGTATAAATACGTAGACTAATTGATAATCTAATTATTCTATCATAGTAGTCTAAAAATAATAAACTATGGAAGTATAAGAAAAAGAAAAAAAAAACAAAGAAAGATACCTTTATAAGGCAGAGAAAAGACGACTTTGAAGAGAAAAGACAATTTCCAGAAGTCGCGCCGGAGAGGAGAAATATATTTTTCTTAAATGAATCTAGTCAAACCAAAATATTGATTTAACCCGAATCAGATGATTTTTGGAGGCTCTATGGATCTATATTTATTGGTAGAAAAGAGGCTTAGAGGTCAAAGGCTAGGCAATGTGGGACTAAAGGTAGACGAAAATATACGAAACAGAGATGAAAGGAGGTGGCTCGGATGGGCCTAAAGGCCTTCGGCCGGCCGCACGCGCACGCTGCGGCTGCAGTTTTTTTAAAACAAAATTGGCCTAAGAAAGAAAAAAAGAAAAGGCTAGCTGGGCCTGGCCCATATAGGATAAAGAAAAAAATAGGGCGCCCGCTGGTACTATGATGCGCACGTGGGCGACAGTTAGTTTCAGGCGCGCGCGCAATTTTTCTTTTTTTTAACAGAATGCGATAAACTGAAAAACAAAAATAAAAATAAAACTTTATATAGGCATATTATATATCAAAATTTTCAGAAAAAGATTTTCTACAAGATGAACATTTTCCTAGCATTAAATGAAATTCACACAAATTCAGAGAATTCAAAGAGTGCTACTGGTCTAATAAAATCCAATAAAAATCATTTTAGAAATACCAGAATGAATTCAAATTTATTTATCTCCAATTTTCTGATGTAGGGAATCATGTTACCCTATTTTCCATATATTTTATTTTTGAAGAAAAATAATTTGAATAAAACTCAAATAACTCCAAATTGAAAATAAATTTAAAAAGGGACTTTAAATGTGATCTTTGAAACTCCCAACTCATATTTCATAATTTGCAGAAGTCATTTTATCTTCTCTCATAAAAATCATTGAGTTGCTTGAAGTTTCTGAATTAAAAATATTTCCAAATGAAATTCAAATCTTTTAAAACCCTTTTCATTTATTTAAATGGAAGAAGTCATGTCATCTTCTCTCGAGGGTTTTGTATTTGAAAAGAATTTGAATTCACGGAGATCAAAATGCAAAAGGTGAAAGTTTGGGAAAGTCCTTTTATTCCCTCTCATTTAACTTTCAAAAAAATTCAAATTTCACTCAATCAATCACACAACAATCAAACAAACAATCAATCTATCTATTTATTATAACATTCCAAAATTTAGAATTTTGGGATGTTACAAACCTACCATCCTTAAAATGAATCTCGTCCTCGAGATTCGGAGAGGCTAGCAAGAAAAAGGTTAGGGTTTGGGGGTCTCCTCAAAATCCATCAATCATCACCGGGGTCTGGGGTGCTACCACCCTTAGAAACATCGTTACGGTCCCATCAATACTCATATACTCCATCCTTATTCTTGACAGGGCCGATCTTCTCAGATCATAAGGATAATTCCTTCTCTGGCTCTTCCGGCAGCGGCATAACCTTTTCCTCAATTCTTCTGTACTTTCATCCTGGTAAGGTTATTCCGAGACTAGGTCTTCTTAGCTGACGAGTCTGGCGCCAATACTAATCAACTATCAATATCTCATGGTGGTCAACAATTTATGGTTTCTCCTCCAGGAAATGGGTCTGGGTTGATCCTCACCGTATAACCTACGGTTGGCAAAAAGCTGCCGTGTACAAGGGAAAAATTCTTATACCATTCTAAGGTTTAACAAGGTTTAATATCGTCGTCTCTCTACTATAGGCAAGTCACTCGGATTTTCCATCCCATATAGCAAGGCAAACAATAAGAGTAAGTCGGTATGGTGATCAATCCATCCCTCACCCAAATCATTACCTTGTACATTGTTTAGCGAATCTCGCATTCTAACACTCGGTCATCCTCACAAGCATTGTAGAATTTCTCTTGTCGACGAACTAATTCGGATAATTCCATGGATTCTGCAAGCCAAACAAACATTTTTCATTCCTTCACAACTCTCAGGTTTTGCGTTACTCCTATAAAATTGTCTGCCGATAAACGTCGTATCTTCCTCCAGGGTTCTTCCTTCAGCAAGGATGTGCTTGCTTCTTGGCAGGTCCTGGGGCCTGTGGGTTATGGCCCATCTCATCACCTGTAGTCCTTAAACTTATCATCGGGCAACTAATCATTATTCCAACTTCCAACTTCCTAGTATTCTTAAATCCATCCAATTGTACTGTCTTCCTTCCTTCGATTGGCACCAAACTAGGACATGATTACTCAGACTCATCATGGAGTTTCCATTGATCCATATTTTCCGACATCATACCTCCTTTATATCCAATAGTAATTTATCTCTTCATCCTCGTGGGATATCCCTCATACCGAGATAAAAACTTATACTTGTGGAGTCCATATTCCACTTCGTGGAACATCATTATCCTTTCCAGGGTCAAGCGGCCTTACAAGAGAATATTGGCGATCTCTTCTTGACACTTCTTCAACTGGGAAACGTGAAACACATCATGAACTCCTGACAGTCCTTTGGATGACTCCAACTTGTTGGCCACTTCTCCAAAACTCGGTATGGTCCTACAAATCTCGGGGCTAACTTTCCCTTAACTCCAAATCGTTTGTCTCCTCGCAGAGGGGGCACACGAAGACATGCTCTGTCTCCAATTTCATAGACTACCTCCTTGCGTTTCTGAGTCTGTATAACTCTTCTGTCTCGACTGAGCTACCTTCAGTCTATCTCGAATCAACATAACATTCTCTTCTGACTCCATTATCATAGTTGGTCCAAACAACTGACGGTCTCCAACTTCATCCCACATACTCTTGGGGTATCACACATATCGAGACAAAACTCATATTCATTTTTTCCGAAATCCACTCAGTGGAGTATCCTTATCTTTTCCAGGGGTCAAGGGTTCTTACAGGGTACTACAACCCTTAAAATGCACAAATCTTCCATAGACCATATTTCTCATATCCTCAGAATGGCCAAAATTCTTCTTCATAGAGTAACAACTCATAAAATCCATATCAGTACCAATGATGCTAACTTTATTCATTCTCAAGTGATTACAATCTCTCGCTTTTCCATTACATGTCTCAACTCAACACCTCAATATAAAAGAAAATGTTCTCACTTCTACTACTCCATTTCTTTTGTTGCAAACTCAACTATCTAGCACAAGTTTCCTTCTCCTTGGGGCATTCTCTGGCAAAGTGCCCTACTCCATTACAACTAAAACATATTACTTCTGACAAGTACTAAGGTTTCCGTTTTGGGCAACTTTTGAGCTAGTGCCCTGACTCCTTGCACCTGTAACAGGTGATATGACTTAGGTCCCTCCTGGGCTCCAATCGGTTTCTCTTCCTGGACTTTTCCATTCCAATCAGGGCTTCTATTTCCTATGGGTCATATTCTACTTCCTCTATCGGGAACTCTACTAGATCCCCATTCAAACAATTTTGGGAGATGTGTCCTTCTTCTCCACATGAATAGCAAGACTTAGTGTAGGGTTTTCTCGGGTCTTCTTTAGGTGTGTCCTCCATCTCTTCCTTCATGACAGCTTCTTCTAAAATTTCCATGAGGGCTCCTTTCATTACTTCTTTCTTTTGCTGGATGGTTCATTGTACCATGGGGTAAATGTGACACTGAGCAGGATAGTGGGTAGTCCCTTCACGCAAGAAACAAGTAATCTGCCTAGTTGGGCATTCTTCAACTGGGTGACTTCCTTCACAATTAGTGCATTCATCCTTGTGTTCTTTATGGGTGTGTCCTATTTCTCCACAAATCTTGCATGCACAAGGTTTCTTCATATCCTTTCCATAAGGCTTCAACTTCTGGGACACAAGCCGAGACTTTGGCAGAGTCAACTTAAATTCTTTCCAAGTGGTTACTCCTTGCCATCCATTGATGGTTTGGTACATCCTTCACCAAGAAGCAGCACCTCTTTCAAAGCACTGAAGAGCATGCTGGGTCATATCATTTCCAACTATAGAGTTATTCTCCATGTGATCCTCCATGTTCTGAATTCATCGGTCTGTGTCCAACTGACTCATCGGTCCAGAAAATACAAGCTCATCTTCATTCATCCTCTATTGGGTCCATGGGTTTGGGGTGAGATAAGAGAGATAGAGAGGGATACACACGATACAAACAAAAGTTTTGAAAAGACAAATTTTATTGTAGCTGTCGGAAAACATCAAACAAATGACAGCTCACAATCATCGCATCTAACATAGGCATATGAAAGGGGTTTGGTCTTCTAAAGGTCAATAAATCTTCAAGGTCGTATAACTCATCAAGTCTTGTTCATGCCTCCAATGGCTTCTTACGGTCATACTTGTCTTTCTCAAGCCTTTTGCCAGCTCATCTCTGTTGTAGCAAAGTCTCTGGTGACATCCTTGAATATTCTGGAGTTGCATTCCAAACTTCTGGGTTTCAACATCATTGGCATGAGCCATGGTCATACTGTCGTTCAGTTCCTGACAAATCTCCGGTATCTCGAGGTTGTAGCTCCTCCAGCTTGGCTACTTGAACTTCTGGGTCCTAAGTTCTTCACGAAATGCTCCTTGTCAAAATACGACTTCTTGTAGCTCCATCTTAACTTCTTGATTTAAGACTCCAGATCCTGGTGATACACTGGCTAAGGTTAAAACTTCATCTTTTGCTGATAGCTGCTATGTCAGCCTTCTACCATCCAATCCTTCCGAAGAAATGCCTGCTTAACTCAGCTCGATGACAAATAGCATAAGCGGGCGATGACATCATGGATAACCGTGTTTCTGCCCTTGTCATTGCCATGAGCTATCTTCCATAGTTGATATCTCCTGTCTTAGGGTTTTCTTGACAAAAACTGTGGGTTCTAATGCTCCATGTTCCGATCTTTCTCTGATACACCTTGATCTCGGGTATTGACAGCTTCCCTAGTCTGCCAAGTTCCATAAGGGTAGCCTTCCTAGGTCATACTAAATCTGGAAATTCTACAGAGCCTTCAAATTCTCCTAGTCTTCGGAGTCTTCAACAGTTGTAGCTTCCATTAACATAATGTATGGTGAAATCCTCTTTATTCCGTAGTCGTCGTGGTTGTCCAATATCTTGTACTTCTTGGAGTGGCCTCATTAGTCGAATCTTCGAGTGGTCAAAAGAGGAAAGGGATATGGTCTCACTAAAAGGGAATATTTGAATAAGCTCAGAAGAGAAGAGAGTAAAAAGATCTTTTTTGAAAGCGAAAGTTGTAGAGGAAAATCTTTGCTATGGGCTTGCCAGTTTCTAGGGTCACGTCCTACAGTCAACATGTGCTCTAATACTATCTTGTAGCGACCCGATCCGAATGGATCAAGTCTCTGTGCTTAAGTGTCATACCTGGATCGGTATGCTGACACACACAGTACTCGAGAATTTATAACAGAGGTAAATCACATGCAAAAGTAACGTAAATACTATTACCTCAATCCAAAATAGCGGAAGTAAAAAGGTTGTGGATTCCCATCAACACCAACGACAAAGTTGAGTGTAGAAATCGTAACCCTAACGTATCACTTACTCGTCGTAAGATAACCCTGCAACATGAGACGTTGCAGCCACAAAGGGTCAGTACATTGAATGTACTGCCAAATTCACACCATAGAGAGAAATGATGAACAATGGCTATCACTACATGCATATATGGCTGGTGGAAAAGCTCTATGGTTATAAGTTTTTGTGAAAAGCCAATTTTTCCCTACTGCGAAGGAATAAATTTTATTTAACTATCATGGTGGTTGTTGAACATTGAGAATGGTTGACAGCATTCTCAATCCCAATTAAGTAACATCATTAAACCCAACAAACTTAATTTAAAGTAACATGATGAGATTCACATGATAATCCAAGTACTAGATACTCAACACGTCCATAACCGGGGACACGGCTAATCATGATTAGTTTATACACTCTACAAAGGTTTGCGCACTTTTCCCCACAAGACTCGATCACCTCCATTTGGTTTCTCGCACTACATGGTGTTTGAGAAGACGGATGACCGAGACATAGTCTTTCAGAAGCGCTAGAACCTTACGATCCGGTAGACCGTTACACCTACTTTCCCCTACATCTGCTAGTCTACCACTATAAGAGTTTGCACAGCTTAGTCAACTATGCTAGAGCCCATAGTAGCTTGTGGCTGCACACGGAAGTTTCTAGTATGAATAATCTCATGATCCCTTTGATCCTGGGTGGCGGTCCATAAAGAAAAACAGGCAATCGCTGGAATACCCAGGTGCCTCAATCCACCCAGATGTGTGTTAAAGTTGCCACCTTGAGTAAACCATTAATTAACAATCTCACATCTGTCACGAATACTCTCAAACCCAATCCACGTCTACGAGCATAGCATAGCAGTATAAGCATAATGTAATAGTAACTCCCAAGGTTTGAATGCAGGGCAATAGGTTCCTACCTCATCAACTACTTCCCAACCCACAATTTATTCAGATCCTAACCATGCAATGTTTGGGGATTGGAACTAATGCATAAAAACTAGGTATTAAAGGAATATGATCAAAGTGTGAACTTGCCTGCAATGTTGATGAAGATGTTTCGCACTCAAAACTCTTGATAGTTCTACTCGTCACACTCCGGTCAATCTGTCGTAAGCAAGCAATAGTAACCACACAAAAGCAATCACTTAAAGATCGGAGAGAACAAAGAAAACAATCCGGAAAACATCAAAACCAACCAAATAACTCTTGCAACATAAAACAATTTCTAACAGTACCAAAATTAAGTGAATTTGGCCTTATCATAAAGTTTAGGTCAAGAGCTTCGATTTGCAAAAAGAATAAACTAAATCGGAGTTACGAAACTCAAGTTATGTTCAAAAAAAATTTGAATATGAATCTGAACAAAATTCGAAATTTGAAAATTTCAAAAAGTTGATGTGACAGGTTCACTGGATAGGTGAAAACAAGACGAAGCTATAGACGTTGGTTTCATCTAATTTGGATAAACGAGTGAAAAGTTATGGCTATTTGAAAAATCAAGACCAAGCTGTTTTACGAAAAAAATAGCTACGGTTAAGGTCTAACGTATAAATACGTAGATTAATTGATAATCTAATTATTCTATCGTATTAGTCTAAAAATAATAAACTACAGAAGTATAAGAAAAAGAAGAAGAAAACAAAGAAAGATACCTTTATAAGGCAGAGAAAAGACGACTTTGAACAGAAAAGACAATTTCCAGAAATTGCGCCGGAGAGGAGAAATATATTTTTCTTAAATGAATCTAGTCAAACCAAAATATTGATTTAAATCCGAATCGGATGATTTTTGGAGGTTCTATGGGTCTATATTTATTGGTGGAAAAAAGGCTTAGAGGTCAAAGTCTAGGCAATGTGGGACTAAACGTAGACGAAAATATACGAAACACAGATGAAAAGAGGGGGCTCGCATGGGTCTAACGGCCTTCGGCCGGCCGCATGCGCACGCTGCGGCTGCAGTTTTTTTAAACAAAATCGCCCTAAGAAAGAAAAAAAGAAAAGGCTGGCTGGGCCTGGCCCATATAGGATAAAGAAAAAAAATAGGGCGCCCGCTGGTACTATGATGCGCACGTGGGCGACAGTTAGTTTCAGGCGCGCGTGCAGTTTTTGTTTTTTTTAAAGAATGCGATAAACTGAAAGACAAAAATAAAAATAAAACTTTATATAGGCATATTATACATCAAAATTTTCAAAAAAAGATTTTCTACAAGATGAACATTTTCCTAGCATTAAATAAAATTCACACAAATTCAGGGAATTCAAAGAGTGCTACTGGCCTAATAAAATCCAATAAAAATCATTTTAGAAATACCAGAATGAATTCAAATTTATTTATCTCCAATTTTCTGATGTAGGGAATCATGTTACCCTATTTTCCATATATTTTATTTTTGGGAAAAATAATTTGAATAAAACTCAAATAACTCCAAATTGAAAATAAATTCAAAAAGGGACTTTAAATGTGATCTTTGAAACTCCCAACTCATATTTCATAATTTGAAGAAGTCATTTTATCTTCTCTCATGAAAATCATTGAGTTGCTTGAAGTTTGTGAATTAAAAATATTTCCAAATGAAATTCAAATCTTTTCAAAACCCTTTTCATATATTTAAATGGAAGAAGTCATGTCATCTTCTCTCGAGGGTTTTGTATTTGAGAAGAATTTGAATTCACGGAGATTAAAATGCAAAAGGTGAAAGTTTGGGAAAGATTCAAATTTCACTCAATCAATCACACAACAATCAAACAAACAATCAATCTATCTATTTATTATAACATTCCAAAATTTAGAATTTTGGGATGTTACATCAAGGTGAAACAAATGACAATGCTAAGAATGAGATTGAGTGGCTAACTAAATAACTAAACACTCTTAAGTTAGCACATGAAACAACTCAAGAGGATCATAGAGAGCTCCTAAGAACTCATGGGATGCTATGCTTCAAGAACCTAAGTTTAGAGCTAGAGTATGAGTTCCTAAAAGCTATCAATGATGATCTTGGAAAGAAGATTTCTTCTTACATTTCCAAACGTCTCCTCTTGATTACTTATATACCACAAGTTAACCCTAGTAAAAAGAGCAAGAAAGATTCTTCTTCTAGTAGTGACAATAACCATGCTAAATCCAATATTGTTGCTTCTAATAATTCTCTTGATTCCACTAATGATTCTCTTAAAAAAGTTACACTTGAGCAAGAAAATAGCTTATTGAAGGGAATTATAAAGAAAGGTGTGTTTACAAGAGTCTTGCCGGGAGTAAGGAATTCGAGGAAATTGTACTCAAGCAAGGGAGACACCGGAAGAATCAAGGTGTTAGTTTTGAATGGAAGTTTGTCATCGGAAACCACGGCCACCTATGGGGCCATGAGCCCTTTTGGTTCGGCGGGGGGATGGTCATGTTTCACAAAGAGCGGAGACGCATAACACATCATGACAGAGATCACACGGGCAGTTTCACCCAGGTTCGGGCCACCATGAGGCGTAAAAGCCTACTCCTGCTTTGGTGGATTGATGGTGGATAATGGTGGAGAACATGGTGCTCTTGCCTGGCAGGGTTGCCATAGGGCGAGAGTGGCTACGCATGTATGAGTACACGAGGGTCCGAATCCTCTCTATGGTTGCCATGGGCCTCCTTTTATAGATTAAGGGGTCACCCCAGTGGCAAATCAGTCTTTTACACACTGATTAGATAGCTGAAGGAAATATGGCCTAGAGGCAATAATAAAGTTGTTATTTTATATTTCCTTATATCATGATAAATGTTTATTATTCATGCTAGAATTGTATTAACCGAAAACTTGATACATGTGTGGATACATAGACAAAACACCGTGTCCCTAGTAAGCCTCTACTAGACTAGGTCGTTAATCCAAGATGGGTAAGTTTCCTAACCATAGACATGTGTTGTTATTGGATGAACGGGATCACATCATTAGGAGAATGATGTGATGGACAAGACCCATCCGTTAGCTTAGCATGTTGATCGTTCAGTTTTATTGCTATTGCATTCTTCATGTCATGTACATATTCCTTTGACTATGAGATTACGTAACTCTCGGATACCGGAGGAATACCTTGTGTGTTATCAAACATCACAACGTAACTGGGTGATTATAAAGATGCTCTAAAGGTATCTCTGAAGGTGTTTGTTGGGTTGGCATAGATCAAGATTAGGATTTGTCACCCCGAGTATCGGAGAGAGGTATCTCTGGGCCCTCTCGGTGATGCATATCATAATAAGCAATGCAAGCAATGTAACTAATGAGTTAGTAGCGGGACGATGTATTACAGAACGAGTAAAGAGACTTGCCGGTAATGAGATCGAATCTCGGGCAAGTAACATACTGATGACAAAAGAGAATAGCGTATGTTGTCATTACGGTACGACCAATAAAGATCTTCGTAGAATATGTGGGAACCAATATGAGAATCCAGGTTCCGCTATTGGTTATTGGCCGGAGAGGTGCTCGATCATGTCTACATAGTTCTCGAACCCGTAGGGTCCGCACGTTTAACGTTCGATGACGATCTTGGATTATATGGGTTATGTGATTTGGTCACCGAATGTTGTTCGGAGTCCCGGATAACATGGACATGAAGACTAGTCTCGAAATGGTCGAGATGTAAAGATTGATATACAGGACGATGGTATTTGGACACTGAGAGTGTTCTGGGGGTACCAAGTACATATCGGGTCAACGGAAAGGGGTTCCGGGCAGCCCCGACAAAGATATGGGCCTAATGGGCCAAGAGGGGAAACGCATCAGCCAGCATGGGCTGTTGCGGCGCCCATATAGGCCGAAACTGGAGGGGAAGGAAAGAGGGGAAGAGAGAAAGGAAGTGGAGGGATTCGGCCTCCCCCTTCCTTCCTCAACCCTCCTACTTCCTTCCCCCACCAGAATTTATGGTAAGGGGGGGGGGGCGAATTTGACTAGGGCCCCAAGTAGGATTCCTGCTACTTGGGCGCCCCCTTGGTTTCTCCCTCTCCCTCCCACCTATATATATGAGGGGGGAGGCGCCTAGAACACACAATAACATCCGGTAGCCATGTGCGGCGCCTCCCTCCACAAATTACACCTCCTGTCATATGTTCGTAGTGCTTAGGCGAAGCCCTGTGTGGATCACTTCACCATCACCGTCACCATGCCATCGTGCTGGAAAAAATCTCCCTCGACACTTTGTTGTATCAAGAGTTCGAGGGACATCATCGAGATGAACATGTGTAGAACTCGGAGGTGCCGTACGTTTGGTGCTTGATTGGTCGGAACGAGAAGAAGTTCGACTACATCAACCGCATTGTCAAACGCTTCCGCTTTCGGTCTACGAGGATACGTGGACACACTCTCGCCCTCTCGTTGCTATGCATCTCCTAGATAGATCCTGTGTGAGCATAGGAATTTTGTTGAAATTGCATGCTATGTTTCCCAACAATAGCAAATAGTGCTATCATACCTAACTATGCAGGCGGACAGAGCACATTAAATACGCCACTTAGTGTCACATCACAGCATGCCCGACAAGCCTCGTCGGGCTGTTTTGCCAGCTTTTCGCGCCTGCTTGCTTGACATGTCTTAGGACGGGTGTCATCTGGAGGTTTTTTCCATAGTAAGTGGCTGCCATGTCGCATGAATCGGCCACTTAGTCATATAACGCCCTCGATGCGGCTATATCTCCCACGTGTCGAAGCACGACTTAGAGGCATAACCTCATTGAAAGCAATGTCGCAAGTGAGGTAATCTTCACACAACCCATGTAATACATAAGGGAAAGAGATACATAATTGGCTTACAATCGCCACTTCACACAATTACATGAATAATATTACAATCCTCCAATACACTCATGGTCCGACTATGGTACCAAAATAAAGAAGACTACGCCAAATGCTACAAAGATCCCCGATCGTCCCGACTGGGCTCCACTACTGATCGTCTAGAACGAAACAACACAAAGGACAAGATCTTCATGGAGCTCCTCCTTGAGCTTGGTTGCGTCACCTGCTCCGTAACATCGGCACCTGCAAACTGGTTTTGGAAGTATTTGTGAGTCACGGGGACTCAGCAATCTCACACCCGCACGATCAAGACTATTTAAGCTTATAGGTAGGGAAAAAGGTATGAGGTGGAGCTGCAGCAAGCGACTAGCATGTTTGGTGGCTAACATACGCAAATGAGAACGAGAAGAGAAGGCAAAAGCACAGTCAAACAACTATGATCAAGAAGTGATCCTAGAACAACCTACGTCAAAGCATTACTCCAACACCATGTTCACTTCCCGGACTCCGCCGAGAAGAGACCATCACGGTTACACACACGGTTGATGCATTTTAATTAAGGTCAACTTCAGGTTTCCTACAACCGGACATTAACAAATTCCCATCTGCCCATAACCGCGGGCACGGCTTTCGAAAGATCAATTCCCTGCAGGGGTGTCCCAACTTAGCCCATCACAAGCTCTCACGGTCAACAAAGGATATTCCTTCTCCCAAGACAATCCAATCAGGCTCGGCATCCAGGTTACAAGACATCCTCGACAATGGTAAAACATGTCCAGCAACACCGCCCGAATGTGCCGACAAATCCCGATAGGAGCTGCACATATCTGCCCATAAACGCGGGCACGGCTTTCGAAAGATCAATTCCCTGCAGGGGTGTCCCAACTTAGCCCATCACAAGCTCTCACGGTCAACGAAGGATATTCCTTCTCCCAAGACAATTCGATCAGGCTCGGCATCCAGGTTACAAGACATCCTCGACAATGGTAAAACAAGTCCAGCAACACCGCCCGAATGTGCCGACAAATCCCGATAGGAGTTGCAGATATCTCGTTCTCAGGGCACACTCAGATTGTCCAAACTTCCGGTAGGCCAGCCCAGAGTTTCCCCTGGTGGCCACCGGTCGCTGACAGGTTGGACCAACACTCAGAGGAGCACTGGCCCGGGGGGGGGGGGGGTTAAAATAATGATGACCCTTGAGTCTACAGAACCCAAAGGAGAGAAAAGGCTAGGTGGCAAATGGTAAAACCAATATTGGGCATTGCTGGAGGAGTTTTATTCAAGGCGAACTGTCAAGGGGTTCTTATAACCCAACCGTGTAAGGAACGCAAAATCCGGGAACATAACACCGATATGACGGAAACTAGGGCGACAAGTGTGGAACAAAACACCAGGCATAAGGCCATGCCTTCCACCCTTTACCAAGTATATAGGTGCATTAATTAGATAAGAGATATTGTGATATCCCAACAAGTAAACATATTCCAACAAGGAACAACATCTCCATGTTCCAACAAGGAACAAACTTAAATCTTCACCTGCAACTAACAACGCTATAAGAGGGGCTGAGCAAAGCGGTAACATAGCCAAACAACAGTTTGCTACGATAAGGTGGGTTAGAGGCTTGGCTTAACAATATGGGAGGCAGGATAAGCAAGTGGTAGGTATCGCAGCATAGGCACAGCAAAAGAGCGAGCTACTAGCAAGCAATGATAGAAGTGATTTCGAGGGTATGGTCATCTTGCCTGAGATCCCGCAAGGAAGAAGAACGAGTCCATGAAGAAGACAAACGGACGTAGTCGAACGGGTCCTCACAAACGCGACGTTATCGGAACCAACCCGAAGAAGCAACACCGGAAAGAAGCAAACAACATAGTAAACGACCATCACATAAGCATGGCACGATGCACAAACAAGGATGATGCATGTCCGGTTTAATGAAGCATGGCATGGCAAAGTGCACAAACAAACCTACAAATTAAGTGGAGCACAATATGCAACTACGTTGCATATTGACGAAACACCATGTGACTTATTTAGATCGATCTTGTTTATGTACACAACAGTATTAAATGTTGTTAAAACATGGCAAGAGTGTGAAGCAAAGTAAAACTACCTATCTAGTCAAGTTTAAATGAGGCCAGAACAACAAAGCAACAAGTCCGGAAACTCCTCGTGTGCATATTTTAGGTTTGGTACTGTTATTCCATAAACATAATTTTAGAGTTGTTAAACATGCAAAGAGATGCCACCATGTTAAACTAGGCAAAATTCTACCCCATTTACATATAAAGTTTGTTAAGTTTGGAGATATGGTTATTTAGTTATGAAATAAATCATTTTAGCAAGTTATTTAAGAAAATTTAAACAAACAACATTTTAAACATTTCAAACATGGATGAAAATGACATATTATGAAACTAGATGAAAAACTAAGCAACTTTCATGTTAATTTTGTTTAAATCCGATGCACGGTTGATGAGTTTTTATATGCATGAAGTGCAAGGGTTTTCTTGCAAATATGTAAAACCCTGGTTAATTAACAAATTCGCAGAACCAAAAAAAACAACCACTGGGCCTACACAGGGGGGGGTTTCGCGGCTGCTCACCACTGGTCCTTGGCCCAACTGGTGGAGAGGGAAGGCCTAAATGGGGCGATGCTGGGCCCGGGCGGCTGAAGAGAGCTGGTGCTGGGCCGTGCTGCGATCTGGCGCTGGGCCTCGCGAAGAGGGAGATGCGGTCAACGCGAGCGGTTGCCTCGCTCGTTCTCGTCTGGACGCAGGGGAGGCAGTGGCGCGATGCAGAGCAGCAGCAGAGGACTTGGTGGGGCGAGGGGCCACGGGAACTGGCCGGATCCGAGGCAAGGGTGGCGGTGGAAGGCGACGCAGGGCGGCAGAGCTCGCCGGGGATGTAGGGATCCAGCGCGAACGGGGCTCCTCTCGATCTCGGTGCTGCTCCACGGAGGGAGGATGGAGAGGACGAAGCAAGGTGGCAGGACTTGCGGGGACAAACCCGGCGAGGCTGTAGGTGGTCGTCGAGGTCGGGAACGGGCACGGCGATGGTGAGGATCTCTCCGACGAGGCAGGGCCAGGTCCAGTGGTAGGGGCTTCCATGGCGGCTCCAGGGTACCTGAGACAGAGAAGGAAGGATCGGGCATGAGAGAGAGAGGGAGGAGGAAGGAAGAGGAGAAGAGAAAGGCGCAATGGGGAATGGAGCTCATCTGCTGGTCCGGCAACTCGGACCTCTGCTGGACGCGGGCGTGGGGCTCCGGGTGAGCACCTTCTCGACGATCAAGGGGGCTTGCGAGGTTGGGAATTCGGTGGATCATGGGGAGGAGATGGTTGGCCCTTGCTAGAAACAATGGAGTTTGTCAGGGTCGGCTGGATCGGGAGGGATCCCGAGGAAAACGGAGTGGCAACAGCACACTGAAACAGAGGGAAAAGGTCTAGGGTTTGTCAAAAAGGGTAGGGATTCATCTGCTATAAATACCATGTGGGTTAGACTGTTTAAAAAGGTAGGGATTAGGGTAGGGCTATCTTGTCTCTACGATTGTAATCGGACGGCTGATAAAATTAGGTTAGGAGAGTCAAAGAAGAAACCGAAGATATTTTATAGATGTTAGGAGATGATCCGGACACAACGGTGGCGACGGTCCGGGTCAGGTTCGGGACAACTTTTCGGACGCGCGCGCGAGGAGGGCCGCGGGCTGACGAGAGAGGTTAGGTTGGGTCTGGTGGATTGTGAAGAGCGGGTTGGTCTGAGAGAAGAGGGGAGAGATGCAGCCCGGCACAGTTACGGTTTTCGGAGACAAAAACGTCGGACGTTAGACCGGCTATACTGCCGCTATAGTTATTCGTTGGGCATCAAACGATCTCCGAATGCGATGAAACTTGACAGGCAGTCTATCTACACTATAATAAGACCACACGCCAACTTTAAACCCATTCCGAGAAAATTTTCCGGCCACTTATAAAATAATATTTCGGACATGTCGCGGGCGCGTGCAAGTGTGTACAAAATAAAGAAGAATACCCCAAATGCTACACAGATCCCCGATCATCCCGAGTGGGCTCCACTACTGATCGACTAGAACGAAACAACACAAAGGACAAGATCTTCATGGAGCTCCTCCTTGAGCTTGGTTGCGTCACCTGCTCGGTAACATCGGCACCTGCAAACTGGTTTTGGAAGTATCTGTGAGTCACGGGGACTCAGCAATCTCACACCCGCGCGATCAAGACTATTTAAGCTTATAGGTAGGGAAAAGGTATGAGGTGGAGCTACAGCAAGCGACTAGCATGTTTGGTGGCTAACATACGCAAATGAGAGCGAGAAGAGAAGGCAAAAGCACGGTCGAACAACTATGATCAAGAAGTGATCCTAGAACAACCTACGTCAAGCATTACCCCAACACCGTGTTCACTTCCCGGACTCCGCCGAGAAGAGACCATCACGGTTACACACGCGATTGATGCATTTTAATTAAGGTCAACTTCAGGTTTTCTACAACCGGACATTAACAAATTCCCATCTGCCCATAACCGCGGGCACGGCTTTCGAAAGATCAATTCCCTGCAGGGGTGTCCCAACTTAGCCCATCACAAGCTCTCACGGTCAACAAAGGATATTCCTTCTCCCAAGACAATCCAATCAGGCTCGGCATCCAGGTTACAAGACATCCTCGACAATGGTAAAACATGTCCAGCAACACCGCCCGAATGTGCCGACAAATCCCGATAGGAGCTGCATATATCTCGTTCTCAGGGCACACTCAGATTGTCCAAACTTCCGGTAGGCCAGCCTAGAGTTGCCCCTGGTGGACAACGGCGGCTGACAGGTTGGACCAACACTCAGAGGAGCAATAGCCCGGGGGGGTTAAAATAATGATGACCCTTGAGTCTGCAGAACCCAAGGGAAAGAAAAGGCTAGGTGGTGAATGGTAAAACCAATGTTGGGCATTGCTGGAGGAGTTTTATTCAAGGCGAACTGTCAAGGGGTTCCCATTATAACCCAACCGCGTAAGGAACACAAAATCTGGGAACATAACACTGATATGACGGAAACTAGGGCGGCAAGAGTGGAACAAAACACCAGGCATAAGGCCGAGCCTTCCACCCTTTACCAAGTATATAGATGCATTAATTAGATAAGAGATATTGTGATATCCCAACAAGTAAACATATTCCAACAAGGAACAACATCTACATGTTCCAACAAGGAACAAACTTCAATCTTCACCTGCAACTAACAATGCTATAAGAGGGGCTGGGCAAAGTGGTAACATAGTGAAACAACAGTTTGCTAGGATAAGGTGGATTAGAGGCTTGGCTTAACAATATGGGAGGCAGGATAAGCAAGTGGTAGGTATCGCACCATAGGCATAGCAAAAGAGCGAGCAACTAGCAAGCAAAGATAGAAGTGATTTCGAGGGTATGGTCATCTTGCCTGAGATCCCGCGAGGAAGAAGAACGAGTCCATGAAGAAGACAAACTGACATAGTCGAACGGGTCCTCACAAACGCGACGTTATCGGAACCAACCCGAAGAAGCAATACCGGAAAGAAGCAAACAACATAGTAAACGACCATCACATAAGCATGGCACGATGCACAAACAAGTATGATGCATGTCCGGTTTAATGAAGCATGGCATGGCAAAGTGCACAAACAAACCTACAAATTAAGTGGAGCACAATATGCAACTCCGTTGCATATTGATGAAACACCACATGACTTATTTAGTTCGATCTTGTTTATGTACTCAACAATATTAAATGTTGTTAAAACATGGCAAGAGGGTGAAGCAAAGTAAAACTACCTATCTCGTCAAGTTTAAATGAGGCCGGAACAACAAAACAACAAGTCCAGAAACTCCTCATGTGCATATTTTAGGTTTGGTACTGTTCTGCCCTAAACATAATTTTAGAGTTGTTAAATATGCAAAGAGATGCCACCATGTTAAACTAGGCAAAATTACACCCCATTTACATATAAAGTTTGTTAAGTTTGGAGCTACGGTTATTTAGTTATGAAATAAATCATTTTAACAAGTTATTTAAGCAAATTTAAACAAACAACATTTTAAACATTTCAAACATGGATGAAAATGACATATTATGAAACTAGATGAAAAACTAAGCGACTTTCATGTTAAGTTTGTTTAAATCCCATGCACGGTTGATGAGTTTTTATATGCATGAAGTGCAAGGGTTTTCCTGCAAATATGTAAAACCCTGGTTAATTAACAAATTCGCAGAACCAAAAATAACAACCACTGGGCTGAAACTGTCTGGCCCAGCTACACAGGGGGGGGGTTTCGCGGCTGCTCACCACTGGGCCTTGGCCCAACTGGTGGAGAGGGAAGGCCTGCAGGGGGCGATGCTGCGCCCGGGTGGCTGAGGAGAGCTAGTGCTGGGCCGTGTTGCGATCTGGCGCTGGGCCTCGCGAAGAGGGAGATGCGGTAAACGCGAGCGGTTGCCTCGCTCGTTCTCGTCTGGACGTAGGGGAGGCAGTGGCGCGATGCAGAGCAGCAGCAGAGGAGTTGGCGGGGCGAGGGGCCACGGGAACTGGCCGGATCCGAGGCAAGGGCGACGGTGGAAGGTGACGCAGGGCGGCAGATCTCACCGGGGATGGAGGGATCTGGTGCGAATGGGGCTCCTCTCGAGCTCGGTGCTGCTCCACGACGGGAGGACGGAGAGGACGAAGAAAGGCGGCGTGACTTGCGGGGACAAACCCAACGAGGCTACAGGTGGTCGTCGAGGTCGGGAATGGGCGCAGCGATGGTGAGGATCTCTCCGACGAGGCAGGGCCACGTCCAGTGCTAGGGGCTTCCATGGCGGCTCTAGGGTACCTGAGACAGAGAAGGAAGGATCGGGCATGAGAGAGAGAGGGAGGAGGAAGGAAGGAAGAGGAGAGGAGAAAGGCGCAATGGGGAATGGAGCTCATCTGCTGGTCTGGCAACTCGGACCTCTGCCGGACGCGGGCGCGGGGCTCCGGGCGAGCACCTGCTCGGGACAGGATCGAGGGGGCTTGCGAGGTTGGGGATTCGGTCGATCATGGGGAGGAGATGGTTGGCCCTCGCTGGAAACGATGGAGTTTGTCAGGGTCGGCTGGATCGGGAGGGATCCCGAGGAAAACAGAGTGGCGGCGGCGCACTGAAACAGAGGGAAAAGGTCTAGGGTTTGTCAAAAAGGGTAGGGATTCATCTGCTATAAATACCATGTGGGTTAGACTGTTTAAAAAGGTAGGGATTAGGGTACTATGATGCGCACGTGGGCGACAGTTAGTTTCAGGCGCGCGTGCAGTTTTTGTTTTTTTTAAAGAATGCGATAAACTGAAAGAAAAAAATGAAAATAAAACTTTATATAGGCATATTATATATCAAAATTTTCAAAAAAAGATTTTCTACAAGATGAACATTTTCCTAGCATTAAATAAAATTCACACAAATTCAGAGAATTCAAAGAGTGCTACTGGTCTAATAAAATCCAATAAAAATCATTTTAGACATACCAGAATGAATTCAAATTTATTTATCTCCAATTTTCTGATGTAGGGAATCATGTTACCCTATTTTCCATATATTTTATTTTTGGGGAAAAATAATTTGAATAAAACTCAAATAACTCCAAATTGAAAATAAATTCAAAAAGGGACTTTAAATGTGATCTTTGAAACTCCCAACTCATATTTCATAATTTGAAGAAGTCATTTTATCTTCTCTCATGAAAATCATTGAGTTGCTTGAAGTTTGTGAATTAAAAATATTTCCAAATGAAATTCAAATCTTTTCAAAACCCTTTTCATATATTTAAATGGAAGAAGTCATGTCATCTTCTCTCGAGGGTTTTGTATTTGAAAAGAATTTGAATTCACGGAGATTAAAATGCAAAAGGTGAAAGTTTGGGAAAGTTTCAAATTTCACTCAATCAATCACACAACAATCAAACAAACAATCAATCTATCTATTTATTATAACATTCCAAAATTTAGAATTTTGGGATGTTACATCAAGGTGAAACAAATGACAATGCTAAGAATGAGATTGAGTGGCTAACTAAATAACTAAACACTCTTAAGTTAGCACATGAAACAACTCAAGAGGATCATAGAGAGCTCCTAAGAACTCATGGGATGCTATGCTTCAAGAACCTAAGTTTAGAGCTAGAGTATGAGTTCCTAAAAGCTATCAATGATGATCTTGGAAAGAAGATTTCTTCTTACATTTCCAAACGTCTCCTCTTGATTACTTATATACCACAAGTTAACCCTAGTAAAAAGAGCAAGAAAGATTCTTCTTCTAGTAGTGACAATAACCATGCTAAATCCAATATTGTTGCTTCTAATAATTCTCTTGATTCCACTAATGATTCTCTTAAAAAAGTTACACTTGAGCAAGAAAATAGCTTATTGAAGGGAATTATAAAGAAAGGTGTGTTTACAAGAGTCTTGCCGGGAGTAAGGAATTCGAGGAAATTGTACTCAAGCAAGGGAGACACCGGAAGAATCAAGGTGTTAGTTTTGAATGGAAGTTTGTCATCGGAAACCACGGCCACCTATGGGGCCATGAGCCCTTTTGGTTCGGCGGGGGGATGGTCATGTTTCACAAAGAGCGGAGACGCATAACACATCATGACAGAGATCACACGGGCAGTTTCACCCAGGTTCGGGCCACCATGAGGCGTAAAAGCCTACTCCTGCTTTGGTGGATTGATGGTGGATAATGGTGGAGAACATGGTGCTCTTGCCTGGCAGGGTTGCCATAGGGCGAGAGTGGCTACGCATGTATGAGTACACGAGGGTCCGAATCCTCTCTATGGTTGCCATGGGCCTCCTTTTATAGATTAAGGGGTCACCCCAGTGGCAAATCAGTCTTTTACACACTGATTAGATAGCTGAAGGAAATATGGCCTAGAGGCAATAATAAAGTTGTTATTTTATATTTCCTTATATCATGATAAATGTTTATTATTCATGCTAGAATTGTATTAACCGAAAACTTGATACATGTGTGGATACATAGACAAAACACCGTGTCCCTAGTAAGCCTCTACTAGACTAGGTCGTTAATCCAAGATGGGTAAGTTTCCTAACCATAGACATGTGTTGTTATTGGATGAACGGGATCACATCATTAGGAGAATGATGTGATGGACAAGACCCATCCGTTAGCTTAGCATGTTGATCGTTCAGTTTTATTGCTATTGCATTCTTCATGTCATGTACATATTCCTTTGACTATGAGATTACGTAACTCTCGGATACCGGAGGAATACCTTGTGTGTTATCAAACATCACAACGTAACTGGGTGATTATAAAGATGCTCTAAAGGTATCTCTGAAGGTGTTTGTTGGGTTGGCATAGATCAAGATTAGGATTTGTCACCCCGAGTATCGGAGAGAGGTATCTCTGGGCCCTCTCGGTGATGCATATCATAATAAGCAATGCAAGCAATGTAACTAATGAGTTAGTAGCGGGACGATGTATTACAGAACGAGTAAAGAGACTTGCCGGTAATGAGATCGAATCTCGGGCAAGTAACATACTGATGACAAAAGAGAATAGCGTATGTTGTCATTACGGTACGACCAATAAAGATCTTCGTAGAATATGTGGGAACCAATATGAGAATCCAGGTTCCGCTATTGGTTATTGGCCGGAGAGGTGCTCGGTCATGTCTACATAGTTCTCGAACCCGTAGGGTCCGCACATTTAACGTTCGATGACGATCTTGGATTATATGGGTTATGTGATTTGGTCACTGAATGTTGTTCGGAGTCCCGGATAACATCATGGACATGACGACTAGTCTCGAAATGGTCGAGATGTAAAGATTGATATACACGACGATGGTATTTGGACACTGAGAGTGTTCTGGGGGTACCAAGTACATATCGGGTCAACGGAAAGGGGTTCCGGGCACCCCCGACAAAGATATGGGCCTAATGGGCCAAGAGGGGAAACACATCAGCCAGCATGGGCTGTTGCGGCGCCCATATAGGCCGAAACTGGAGGGGAAGGAAAGAGGGGAAGAGAGAAAGGAAGTGGAGGGATTCGGCCTCCCCCTTCCTTCCTCAACCCTCCTACTTCCTTCCCCCACCGGAATTTATGGTAAGGGGGGGGGGCGAATTTGACTAGGGCCCCAAGTAGGATTCCTGCTACTTGGGCGCCCCCTTGGTTTCTCCCTCTCCCTCCCACCTATATATATGAGGGGGGAGGTGCCTAGAACACACAATAACATCCGGTATCCATGTGCGGCGCCTCCCTCCACAAATTACACCTCCTGTCATATGTTCGTAGTGCTTAGGCGAAGCCCTGTGTGGATCACTTCACCATCACCATCACCATGCCATCGTGCTGGAAAAAAATCTCCCTCGACACTTTGTTGTATCAAGAGTTCGAGGGACGTCATCGAGATGAACATGTGTAGAACTCGGAGGTGCCGTACGTTTGGTGCTTGATTGGTCGGAACGAGAAGAAGTTCGACTACATCAACCGCATTGTCAAACGCTTCCGCTTTCGGTCTACGAGGATACGTGGACACACTCTCCCCCTCTAGTTGCTATGCATCTCCTAGATAGATCCTGTGTGAGCATAGGAATTTTGTTGAAATTTCATGCTATGTTTCCCAACAATAGCAAATAGTGCTATCATACCTAAGTCTGCAGGCGGACAGAGCACGTTAAATACGCCACTTAGTGTCACATCACAGCGTGCCCGACAAGCCTCGTCGGGCTGTTTTGCCAGCTTTTCGCGCCTGCTTGCTTGACATGTCTTAGGACGGGTGTCATCTGGAGGTGTTTTCCATAGTAAGTGGCTGCCATGTCGCATGAATCGGCCACTTAGTCATATAACGCCCTCGATGCGGCTATATCTCCCACGTGTCGAAGCACGACTTAGAGGCATAACCGCATTGAAAGCAATGTCGCAAGTGAGGTAATCTTCACACAACCCATGTAATACATAAGGGAAAGAGATACATAATTGGCTTACAATCGCCACTTCACACAATTACATGAATAACATTACAATCCTCCAATACACTCATGGTCCGACTATGGTACCAAAATAAAGAAGACTACGCCAAATGCTACAAAGATCCCCGATCGTCCCGACTGGGCTCCACTACTGATCGTCTAGAACGAAACAACACAAAGGACAAGATCTTCATGGAGCTCCTCCTTGAGCTTGGTTGCGTCACCTGCTCGGTAACATCGGCACCTGCAAACTGGTTTTGGAAGTATTTGTGAGTCACGGGGACTCAGCAATCTCACACCCGCACGATCAAGACTATTTAAGCTTATAGGTAGGGAAAAAGGTATGAGGTGGAGCTGCAGCAAGCGACTAGCATGTTTGGTGGCTAACATACGCAAATGAGAACGAGAAGAGAAGGCAAAAGCACAGTCAAACAACTATGATCAAGAAGTGATCCTAGAACAACCTACGTCAAGCATTACTCCAACACCATGTTCACTTCCCGGACTCCGCCGAGAAGAGACCATCACGGTTACACACACGGTTGATGCATTTTAATTAAGGTCAACTTCAGGTTTCCTACAACCGGACATTAACAAATTCCCATCTGCCCATAACCGCGGGCACGGCTTTCGAAAGATCAATTCCCTGCAGGGGTGTCCCAACTTAGCCCATCACAAGCTCTCACGGTCAACGAAGGATATTCCTTCTCCCAAGACAATCCGATCAGGCTCGGCATCCAGGTTACAAGACATCCTCGACAATGGCAAAACAAGTCCAGCAACACCGCCCGAATGTGCCGACAAATCCCGATAGGAGCTGCGGATATCTCGTTCTCAGGGCACACTCAGATTGTCCAAACTTCCGGTAGGCCAGCCCAGAGTTGCCCCTGGTGGCCACCGGTCGCTGACAGGTTGGACCAACACTCAGAGGAGCACTGGCCCGGGGGGGGGGGGGTTTAAAATAATGATGACCCTTGAGTCTGCAGAACCCAAGGGAAAGAAAAGGCTAGGTGGCAAATGGTAAAACCAATATTGGGCATTGCTGGAGGAGTTTTATTCAAGGCGAACTGTCAAGGGGTTCCCATTATAACCCAACCGTGTAAGGAACGCAAAATTCGGGAACATAACACCGATATGACGGAAACTAGGGCGACAAGTGTGGAACAAAGCACCAGGCATAAGGCCGTGCCTTCCACCCTTTACCAAGTATATAGATGCATTAATTAGATAAGAGATATTGTGATATCCCAACAAGTAAACATATTCCAACAAGGAACAACATCTCCATGTTCCAACAAGGAACAAACTTAAATCTTCACCTGCAACTAACAACGCTATAAGAGGGGCTGAGCAAAGCGGTAACATAGCCAAACAACGGTTTGCTACGATAAGGTGGGTTAGAGGCTTGGCTTAACAATATGGGAGGCAGGATAAGCAAGTGGTAGGTATCGCAGCATAGCCACAACAAAAGAGCGAGCTACTAGCAAGCAATGATAGAAGTGATTTCGAGGGTATGGTCATCTTGCCTGAGATCCCGCAAGGAAGAAGAACGAGTCCATGAAGAAGACAAACGGACGTAGTCGAACGGGTCCTCACAAACGCGACGTTATCGGAACCAACCCGAAGAAGCAACACCAGAAAGAAGCAAACAACATAGTAAACGACCATCACATAAGCATGGCACGATGCACAAACAAGTATGATGCATGTCCGGTTTAATGAAGCATGGCATGGCAAAGTGCACAAACAAACCAACAAATTAAGTGGAGCACAATATGCAACTACGTTGCATATTGACGAAACACCACGTGACTTATTTAAAGCGATCTTGTTTATGTACACAACAGTATTAAATGTTGTTAAAACATGGCAAGAGTGTGAAGCAAAGTAAAACTACCTATCTAGTCAAGTTTAAATGAGGCCAGAACAACAAAGCAACAAGTCCGGAAACACCTCATGTGCATATTTTAGGTTTGGTACTGTTATTCCATAAACATAATTTTAGAGTTGTTAAACATGCAAAGAGATGCCACCATGTTAAACTAGGCAAAATTCTACCCCATTTACATATAAAGTTTGTTAAGTTTGGAGATATGGTTATTTAGTTATGAAATAAATCATTTTAGCAAGTTATTTAAGAAAATTTAAACAAACAACATTTTAAACATTTCAAACATGGATGAAAATGACATATTATGAAACTAGATGAAAAACTAAGCAACTTTCATGTTAAGTTTGTTTAAATCCGACGCACGGTTGATGAGTTTTTATATGCATGAAGTGCAAGGGTTTTCTTGCAAATATGTAAAACCCTGGTTAATTAACAAATTCGCAGAACCAAAAAAAACAA